>NW_027014045.1:179708-259708 GCF_036934945.1 Oncorhynchus masou masou | reverse complement strand
GTACCCCACTGTGGTACCTTACTGTGGTACCCTACTGTGGTACCCTACTGTGGTACCCTACTGTGGTACCTTACTGTGGTACCTTACTGTGGTACCTTACTGTGGTACCCTACTGTGGTACCCTACTGTGGTACCCTACTGTGGTACCCCACTGTGGTACCCTACTGTGGTACCCTACTGTGGTACCTTACTGTGGTACCCTACTGTGGTACCCTACTGTGGTACCCCACTGTGGTACCTTACTGTGGTACCCTACTGTGGTACCCTACTGTGGTACCCTACTGTGGTACCCAAATGTGGTACCCTACTGTGATACCCTACTGTGATACCCCACTGCTAACCTAAACCTAATCTTAAACCCAACCACACTGTTAACCTAAACCTAACCTTAGCAACACTGCTAACCTAAACCTAACCTTAACCACACGGCTAACCTAAACCTGTAGCATGAGTCCTGACCTAGTCTTCTGCTCTGAGTCCTGACCTTGTCTTCTCTGCTCTGAGTCCTGACCTTGTCTTCTCTGCTCTGAGTCCTGATCTAGTCTTCTCTGCTCTGAGTCCTGACCTTGTCTTCTCTGCTCTGAGTCCTGACCTTGTCTTCTCTGCTCTGAGTCCTGACCTAGTCTTCTCTGCTCTGAGTCCTGACCTAGTCTTCTCTGCTCTGAGTCCTGACCTTGTCTTCTCTGCTCTGAGTCCTGACCTAGTCTTCTGCTCTGAGTCCTGACCTTGTCTTCTCTGCTCTGAGTCCTGACCTTGTCTTCTCTGCTCTGAGTCCTGACCTAGTCTTCTCTGCTCTGAGTCCTGACCTTGTCTTCTCTGCTCTGAGTCCTGACCTTGTCTTCTCTGCTCTGAGTCCTGACCTTGTCTTCTCTGCTCTGAGTCCTGACCTTGTCTTCTCTGCTCTGAGTCCTGACCTTGTCTTCTCTGCTCTGAGTCCTGACCTTGTCTTCTCTGCTCTGAGTCCTGACCTTGTCTTCTCTGCTCTGAGTCCTGACCTTGTCTTCTCTGCTCTGAGTCCTGACCTAGTCTTCTCTGCTCTGAGTCCTGACCTTGTCTTCTCTGCTCTGAGTCCTGACCTTGTCTTCTCTGCTCTGAGTCCTGACCTAGTCTTCTCTGCTCTGAGTCCTGACCTTGTCTTCTCTGCTCTGAGTCCTGACCTTGTCTTCTCTGCTCTGAGTCCTGACCTTGTCTTCTCTGCTCTGAGTCCTGACCTTGTCTTCTCTGTTCTGAGTCCTGTGTTCTGACCTAGTCTTCTCTGTTCTGAGTCCTGTGTTCTGACCTAGTCTTCTCTGTTCTGAGTAGTCCTGTGTTCTGACCTAGTCTTCTCTGTTCTGAGTGCTGTGTTCTGACCTAGTCTTCTCTGATCTGAGTCCTGTGTTCTGACCTAGTCTTCTCTGTTCTGAGTAGTCCTGTGTTCTGACCTAGTCTTCTCTGCTCTGAGTGCTGTGTTCTGACCTAGTCTTCTCTGTTCTGAGTGCTGTGTTCTGACCTAGTCTTCTCTGTTCTGAGTAGTCCTGTGTTCTGACCTAGTCTTCTCTGCTCTGAGTAGTCCTGTGTTCTGACCTAGTCTTCTCTGTTCTGAGTCCTGTGTTCTGACCTAGTCTTCTCTGTTCTGAGTCCTGTGTTCTGACCTAGTCTTCTCTGCTCTGAGTAGTCCTGTGTTCTGACCTAGTCTTCTCTGTTCTGAGTAGTCCTGTGTTCTGACCTAGTCTTCTCTGTTCTGAGTCCTGTGTTCTGACCTAGTCTTCTCTGCTCTGAGTCCTGTGTTCTGACCTAGTCTTCTCTGATCTGAGTCCTGTGTTCTGACCTAGTCTTCTCTGTTCTGAGTCCTGTGTTCTGACCTAGTCTTCTCTGTTCTGAGTCCTGTGTTCTGACCTAGTCTTCTCTGATCTGAGTCCTGTGTTCTGACCTAGTCTTCTCTGCTCTGAGTCCTGTGTTCTGACCTAGTCTTCTCTGTTCTGAGTAGTCCTGTGTTCTGACCTAGTCTTCTCTGTTCTGAGTAGTCCTGTGTTCTGACCTAGTCTTCTCTGTTCTGAGTAGTCCTGTGTTCTGACCTAGTCTTCTCTGTTCTGAGTCCTGTGTTCTGACCTAGTCTTCTCTGTTCTGAGTCCTGTGTTCTGACCTAGTCTTCTCTGTTCTGAGTAGTCCTGTGTTCTGACCGAGTCTTCTCTGATCTGAGTCCTGTGTTCTGACCTAGTCTTCTCTGATCTGAGTCCTGTGTTCTGACCTAGTCTTCTCTGCTCTGAGTCCTGTGTTCTGACCTAGTCTTCTCTGCTCTGAGTCCTGTGTTCTGACCTAGTCTTCTCTGCTCTGAGTCCTGTGTTCTGACCTAGTCTTCTCTGTTCTGGGTAGTCCTGTGTTCTGACCTAGTCTTCTCTGTTCTGAGTCCTGTGTTCTGACCTAGTCTTCTCTGTTCTGAGTCCTGTGTTCTGACCTAGTCTTCTCTGTTCTGAGTAGTCCTGTGTTCTGACCTAGTCTTCTCTGTTCTGAGTAGTCCTGTGTTCTGACCTAGTCTTCTCTGCTCTGAGTCCTGTGTTCTGACCTAGTCTTCTCTGTTCTGAGTAGTCCTGTGTTCTGACCTAGTCTTCTCTGTTCTGAGTAGTCCTGTGTTCTGACCTAGTCTTCTGTTCTGAGTCCTGTGTTCTGACCTAGTCTTCTCTGATCTGAGTCCTGTGTTCTGACCTAGTCTTCTCTGTTCTGAGTCCTGTGTTCTGACCTAGTCTTCTCTGTTCTGAGTCCTGTGTTCTGACCTAGTCTTCTCTGCTCTGAGTAGTCCTGTGTTCTGACCTAGTCTTCTCTGTTCTGAGTAGTCCTGTGTTCTGACCTAGTCTTCTCTGTTCTGAGTAGTCCTGTGTTCTGACCTAGTCTTCTCTGTTCTGAGTCCTGTGTTCTGACCTAGTCTTCTCTGTTCTGAGTCCTGTGTTCTGACCTAGTCTTCTCTGTTCTGAGTCCTGTGTTCTGACCTAGTCTTCTCTGTTCTGAGTAGTCCTGTGTTCTGACCTAGTCTTCTCTGTTCTGAGTCCTGTGTTCTGACCTAGTCTTCTCTGTTCTGAGTCCTGTGTTCTGACCTAGTCTTCTCTGTTCTGAGTAGTCCTGTGTTCTGACCTAGTCTTCTCTGTTCTGAGTAGTCCTGTGTTCTGACCTAGTCTTCTCTGTTCTGAGTAGTCCTGTGTTCTGACCTAGTCTTCTCTGCTCTGAGTCCTGTGTTCTGACCTAGTCTTCTCTGTTCTGAGTCCTGTGTTCTGACCTAGTCTTCTCTGTTCTGAGTAGTCCTGTGTTCTGACCTAGTCTTCTCTGTTCTGAGTCCTGTGTTCTGACCTAGTCTTCTCTGTTCTGAGTAGTCCTGTGTTCTGACCTAGTCTTCTCTGTTCTGAGTAGTCCTGTGTTCTGACCTAGTCTTCTCTGATCTGAGTCCTGTGTTCTGACCTAGTCTTCTCTGTTCTGAGTCCTGTGTTCTGACCTAGTCTTCTCTGTTCTGAGTCCTGTGTTCTGACCTAGTCTTCTCTGATCTGAGTCCTGTGTTCTGACCTAGTCTTCTCTGCTCTGAGTCCTGTGTTCTGACCTAGTCTTCTCTGCTCTGAGTCCTGTGTTCTGACCTAGTCTTCTCTGATCTGAGTCCTGTGTTCTGACCTAGTCTTCTCTGTTCTGAGTCCTGTGTTCTGACCTAGTCTTCTCTGATCTGAGTCCTGTGTTCTGACCTAGTCTTCTCTGTTCTGAGTCCTGTGTTCTGACCTAGTCTTCTCTGTTCTGAGTCCTGTGTTCTGACCTAGTCTTCTCTGCTCTGAGTCCTGTGTTCTGACCTAGTCTTCTCTGCTCTGAGTCCTGTGTTCTGACCTAGTCTTCTCTGTTCTGAGTAGTCCTGTGTTCTGACCTAGTCTTCTCTGTTCTGAGTAGTCCTGTGTTCTGACCTAGTCTTCTCTGTTCTGAGTAGTCCTGTGTTCTGACCTAGTCTTCTCTGTTCTGAGTCCTGTGTTCTGACCTAGTCTTCTCTGTTCTGAGTCCTGTGTTCTGACCTAGTCTTCTCTGTTCTGAGTAGTCCTGTGTTCTGACCGAGTCTTCTCTGATCTGAGTCCTGTGTTCTGACCTAGTCTTCTCTGATCTGAGTCCTGTGTTCTGACCTAGTCTTCTCTGCTCTGAGTCCTGTGTTCTGACCTAGTCTTCTGCTCTGAGTCCTGTGTTCTGACCTAGTCTTCTCTGTTCTGAGTAGTCCTGTGTTCTGACCTAGTCTTCTCTGCTCTGAGTCCTGTGTTCTGACCTAGTCTTCTCTGTTCTGAGTCCTGTGTTCTGACCTAGTCTTCTCTGTTCTGAGTAGTCCTGTGTTCTGACCTAGTCTTCTCTGTTCTGAGTCCTGTGTTCTGACCTAGTCTTCTCTGTTCTGAGTAGTCCTGTGTTCTGACCTAGTCTTCTCTGTTCTGAGTCCTGTGTTCTGACCTAGTCTTCTCTGCTCTGAGTCCTGTGTTCTGACCTAGTCTTCTCTGTTCTGAGTCCTGTGTTCTGACCTAGTCTTCTCTGCTCTGAGTCCTGTGTTCTGACCTAGTCTTCTCTGTTCTGAGTCCTGTGTTCTGACCTAGTCTTCTCTGTTATGAGTAGTCCTGTGTTCTGACCGAGTCTTCTCTGTTATGAGTAGTTCTGTGTTCTGACATAACATGGTAACTCTAGCAGGATAACATGGTAACTCTAGCAGAATAACATGGTAACTCTAGCAGGATGACATGGTAACTCCAGCAGGATAACATGGTAACTCTAGCAGGATAACATGGTAACTCTAGTAGGATAACATGGTAACTCTAGTAGGATAACATGGTAACTCTAGCAGGATAACATGGTAACTCTAGTAGGATAACATGGTAACTCTAGTAGGATAACATGGTAACTCTAGCAGGATAACATGGTAACTCTAGTAGGATAACATGGTACCTCTAGCAGGATAACATGGTAACTCAAGCAGGATAACATGGTAACTCTATCAGGATATCATGGTAACTCTAGCAGGATAACATGGTAACTCTAGCAGGATAACATGGTAACTCAAGCAGGATAACATGGTAACTCTAGCAGGATAACATGGTAACTCTAGCAGGATAACATGGTAACTCTAGCAGGATAACATGGTACCTCTAGCAGGATAACATGGTAACTCTATCAGGATAACATGGTAACTCTAGCAGGATAGCAGCATTATTGACATGGTAACTCTAGCAGGATAACATGGTAACTCTAGCAGGATAACATGGTAACTCCAGCAGGATAACATGGTAACTCTAGCAGGATAACATGGTAACTCTAGCAGGATAACATGGTAACTCCAGCAGGATAACATGGTAACTCAAGCAGGATAACATGGTAACTCAATCAGGATAACATGGTAACTCAATCAGGATAACATGGTAACTCTAGCAGGATAACATGGTAACTCCAGCAGGATAACATGGTAACTCTAGCAGGATAACATGGTAACTCAAGCAGGATAACATGGTAACTCTAGCAGGATAACATGGTAACTCTAGCAGGATAACATTGTAACTCTAGCAGGATAACATGGTACCTCTAGCAGGATAACATGGTAACTCTAGCAGGATAACATGGTAACTCTAGCAGGATAGCAGCATTATTGACATGGTAACTCTAGCAGGATAACATGGTAACTCTAGCAGGATAACATGGTAACTCCAGCAGGATAACATGGTAACTCTAGCAGGATAACATGGTAACTCAATCAGGATAACATGGTAACTCTAGCAGGATAACATGGTAACTCCAGCAGGATAACATGGTAACTCTAGCAGGATAACATGGTAACTCTAGCAGGATAACATGGTAACTCTAGCAGGATAACATGGTAACTCCAGCAGGATAACATGTTAACTCTAGCAGGATAACATGGTACCTCTAGCAGGATAACATGGTAACTCTAGCAGGATAACATGGTAACTCCAGCAGCAGTGAATACCTGATTACCTACAGTTTATCCCCCCATGTGAATACCTGATTACCTTCAGTTCATCCCCCCATGTGAATATCTGATTACCTACAGTTCACCCCCCATGTGAATACCTGATTACCTACAGTTCATCCCCCCATGTGAATACCTGATTACCTTCAGTTCATCCCCCCATGTGAATACCTGATTACCTTCAGTTCATCCCCCCATGTGAATACCTGATTACCTTCAGTTCATCCCCCCATGTGAATATCTGATTACCTACAGTTCACCCCCCCATGTGAATACCTGATTACCTTCAGTTCATCCCCCCATGTGAATACCTGATTACCTACAGTTCATCCCCCCATGTGAATACCTGATTACCTACAGTTCCCTCTCCCTCTCTCCCCCCATCTCGCTCTCCACCTAGCTGCCCAGAGCGAGGAGCGTGAGTGTGCCTTCAACGACCAGCAGCAGCAGTATGAGGAGCAGCGTGTGGGAGGAGCAGGAGACTGGCCTATGACCAGAGAGAATACTACAATACGCTGCAGTAAGGGCTCTCGATGTTATGGCCTGTGGGAGAAGACCAGAGACGGAGAGATACACCTGGTCAAACAGGGTACGTGTGCTCTCTCAATACACACACTCACTAGAGACCTTCAAACAGGGTACGTGTGCTCTCTCAATACACACACTCACTAGAGACCTTCAAACAGGGTACGTGTGCTCTCTCAATACACACACTCACTAGAGACCTTCAAACAGGGTACGTGTGCTCTCTCAATACACACACTCACTAGAGACCTTCAAACAGGGTACGTGTGCTCTCTCAATACACACACTCACTAGAGACCTTCAAACAGGGTACGTGTGCTCTCTCAATACACACACTCACTAGAGACCTTCAAACAGGGTACGTGTGCTCTCTCAATACACACACTCACTAGAGACCTTCAAACAGGGTACGTCTGCTCTCTCAATACACACACTCACTAGAGACCTTCAAACAGGGTACGTGTGCTCTCTCAATACACACACTCACTAGAGACCTTCAAACAGGGTACGTGTGCTCTCTCAATACACACACTCACTAGAGACCTTCAAACAGGGTACGTGTGCTCTCTCAATACACACACTCACTAGAGACCTTCAAACAGGGTACGTGTGCTCTCTCAATACACACACTCACTAGAGACCTTCAAACAGGGTACGTCTGCTCTCTCAATACACACACTCACTAGAGACCTTCAAACAGGGTACGTCTGCTCTCTCAATACACACACTCACTAGAGACCTTCAAACAGGGTACGTGTGCTCTCTCAATACACACACTCACTAGAGACCTTCAAACAGGGTACGTGTGCTCTCTCAATACACACACTCACTAGAGACCTTCAAACAGGGTACGTCTGCTCTCTCAATACACACACTCACTAGAGACCTTCAAACAGGGTACGTGTGCTCTCTCAATACACACACTCACTAGAGACCTTCAAACAGGGTACGTGTGCTCTCTCAATACACACACTCACTATTCTTTGTAGATCTGTGTAATCTGAGGGAAATATGTCTCTAATATGGTCATACATTGGGCAGGAGGTTTGGAAGTGCAGCTCAGATTCCACCTCATTTTGTGGGCAGTGAGCACATAGCCTGTCTTCTCTTGAGAGCCATGTCTGCCTACGGCGGCATTTCTCAATAGCAAGGCTATGCTCACTGAGTCTGTACATAGTCAAAGCTTTCCTTAAGTTTGGGTCAGTCACAGTGGTAAGGTATTCTGCCACTGTGTACTCTCTGTTTCGGGCCAAATAGCATTCTAGTTTGCTCTGTTTTTTTTGTTAATTCTTTCCAATGTGTCAAGTAATTATCTTTTTGTTTTCTCATGATTTGGTTGGTTATAATTGTGTTGCTGTCCTGAGGCTCTGTGGGGTCTGTTTGTGTTTGTGAACAGAGCCCCAGGACCAGCTTGCTTAGGGGACTCTTCTCCAGGTTCATCTCTCTGTAGGTGATGGCTTTGTTATGGAAGGTTTGGGAATCACTTCCTTTTAGGTGGTTGTAGAATTTAATGGCTCTTTTCTGGATTTTTATCATTATTGGGTATCGGCCTAATTCTGCTCTGCATGCTTTATTTGGTGTTTTACGTTGTACACAGGATATTTTGGCAGACTTCTGCATACGGTCTCAATTTGGTATTTGTCTTTCTGTCACTCACCCACCCACTCACCCACCCACCCACCCACCCACTCACTCACTCACCACTCACTCACTCACTCACTCACTCACTCACCCACCCACCCACCCACTCACCCACCCACTCACCCACCCACTCACCCACCCACCCACTCACCCACTCACCCACCCACCCACCCACATCCTGTCTGCAGAAGTCTCTCATCCTCCTCTCTATCCTCCTCCAGGATGCTGGACTCACATCGGGGACCAGCAGGAGTGCCATGACGACCGTTGCGTGGTTACCACCACTCCGTCTCAGATCCAGAACGGGACGTATAGGTTCTGCTGCTGTAGCACCAACATGTGTAACGTCAACTTCACCGAGGACTTCCCCCCGCCCAGCCCCACCTCTGCACAACTATGTAAGTACCATAACCCCTGACACTTAACCTCTAACCCCTGACCCTCCGCCCAGCCTCTCTGTAAAGCCATTCTGCTCAGTGAAAAAGCTATAAGATGGTATTATCATATCACTGTGACTAACTACTGAAACATTTGGCTCAGCGACAACAATCTTTACAGCCATTATAAAAGCATTGAGTGAGTATTAGGTCAAATAACAGCCAAGGGAGAGGGGGATGTTCAGTGGAAGAATAGAGAGCGATGTCTCACCATGTTACTGTGTCCTCTGTCTCATTGTTCTGATTACATCCTGTCTGTCTCTGTTACTATTTATAACCAAGACTGAGAGACTGTTATGTTGTTCTGATTAGCATGAGCTGTGTATTGGTCTGTTTACATCAGCCTCTGATGTCATGATTTGTATGGTCTGTTTACATCAGCCTCTGATGTCATGATTTGTATTGGTCTGTTTACATCAGCCTCTGATGTCATGATTTGTATTGGTCTGTTTACATCAGCCTCTGATGTCATGATTTGTATTGGTCTGTTTACATCAGCCTCTGATGTCATGATTTGTATTGGTCTGTTTACATCAGCCTCTGATTCTGCATATTTAGTGGGACTTCTTGGTTCAGGTGAGTATCCTAGCCAGGTAGAACTCATTGTGGAGGGCTGTGTGCTGGTTCTTTTCGGTGTGAGGGTCAGTGTGGTAGCTTTATGCTGGGTTTCTATAGACCTAACCAGGGACTCTGTTTAGCAGCACAATGCCCGCCTCCTTAGAGTTGCTGCAGAGAGAGAGAAAGCAGGAGAGACAGACGGGAGAGCCTGGAGGGTACTGGCGGCCGCCACACAGAACCTGGCTCTGTTTCTCCCTGCACTCTCTCTGTCACTCCCCAACAACGCTAATGAGACACACCGACCTGATGGAGTCTAACAGAACAACACTACTGAGTAATACTGCCTGATGGAGTCTAACAGAACAACACTACTGAGTAATACTGTCTGATGGAGTCTAACATAACAACACTACTGAGTAATACTGTCTGATGGAGTCTAACATAACAACACTACTGAGTAATACTGTCTGATGGAGTCTAACATAACAACACTACTGAGTAATACTGTCTGATGGAGTCTAACATAACAACACTACTGAGTAATACTGTCTGATGGAGTCTAACATAACAACACTACTGAGTAATACTGTCTGATGGAGTCTAACATAACAACACTACTGAGTAATACTGTCTGATGGAGTCTAACATAACAACACTACTGAGTAATACTGTCTGATGGAGTCTAACATAACAACACTACTGAGTAATACTGTCTGATGGAGTCTAACATAACAACACTACTGAGTAATACTGTCTGATGGAGTCTAACATAACAACACTACTGAGTAATACTGTCTGATGGACTGAGAAATGGGAGTCCTTCCCTTCCCCTCCCCTTCCCTTCCCCTCCCCTCCCCTCCCCTTCCCTTCCCCTCCCTTCCCTTCCCTTCCCTTCCCTACCCTTCCCTTCCTTCCCTTCCCTTCCCTTCCCTTCCCTTCCCTTCCCTTCCCTTCCCTTCCCTTCCCTTCCCTACCCTTCCTCCCCCTCCCCCTCCCCTCCCCTCCCCTCCCCTCCCCCTCCCCTCCCCTCCCCTCCCCCTCCCCCCTCCCCTCCCCTTCTCTTCTCTTCCCTTCCCTTCCCTTCCCTTCCCTTCCCTTCCCTTCCCTCCCTTCCCTACCCTTCCCTCCCCTCCCTTCCCTCCCCCTCCCCTTCCCTTCCCTTCCCTTCCCTTCCCTTCCCCTCCCCTCCCTTTCCTCCCTTCCCTCCCCTCCCTTCCCTTCCCCTCCCTCCCTTCCCTCCCCTCCCCCCCCCCTTCCCTTCCCTTCCCTTCCCTTCCCTTCCCTTCCCCTCCCCTCCCCTCCCTTTCCTCCCTCCCCTCCCCTCCCCTCCCCTCCCTTCCCTTCCCTCCCCTCCCCTCCCCCCTCCCTTCCCCTCCCTTCCCTTCCCCTCCCTTCCCTTTCCCTTCCCTTCCCCTCCCTTCCCCTCCCTTCCCCTCCCTTCCCTTCCCTTCCCTACCCTTCCCCCCCTCCCTTCCCCTCACCTCCCTTCCCCCCCTTCCCTTCCCTCCCCTCCCTCCCCTCCCCTCCCTTCCCTTCCCTCCCTTCCTCCCCCTCCCCTCCCTCCCTCCCTTCCCTTCCCTCCCCTTCCTTCCCTTCCCTTCCCTCCCCCCCTTCCCTCCCTTCCTTCCCTTCCCCTTCCCTTCCCTTCCCTTCCCTTCCCTTCCCTTCCCTTCCCTTCCCTCCCTTCCCCTTCCCCTCCCTTCCCTTCCCTTCCCTTCCCTTCCCTACCCTTCCCCCCCTCCCTTCCCTTCTCCTCCCTTCCCTTCCCTTCCCTTCCCTTCCCTTCCCTTCCCTTCCCTACCCTTTCCTCCCTCCCCTCCCTCCCCTCCCCCCCTCCCCTCCCTCCCCTCCCCTCCCTCCCCTCCCCCTCCCCTCCCCTTCTCTTCTCTTCCCTTCCCTTCCTTCCCTTCCTCCCTTCCCTACCCTTCCCTCCCCCTCCCTTCCCTCCCCTCCCCTTCCCTTCCCTTCCCTTCCCCTCCCCTCCCTTCCTCCCTTCCCTCCCCTCCCTTCCCTTCCCCCTCCCTCCCTTCCCTCCCCCTCCCCTCCCTTCCCTTCCCTTCCCTTCCCTTCCCTTCCCTCCCCCCTCCCTTTCCTCCCTTCCCTCCCCTCCCCTCCCCCTTCCCTCCCTCCCCCTCCCCCCCCTCCCTTCCCCTCCCTTCCCTTCCCTCCCTTCCCTTTCCCTTCCCTTCCCTCCCTTCCCCTCCCTTCCCTCCCTCCCTTCCCTTCCCTACCCTTCCCCCTCCCTTCCCCTCACCTCCCTTCCCCTCACCTCCCTTCCCCTCCCTTCCCTTCCCTCCCCTCCCCTCCCCTCCCCTCCCTTCCCTTCCCTCCCTTCCTTCCTTCCCTTCCCTTCCCTTCCCTCCCCTCCCTTCCCTTCCCTCCCTTCCCTTCCCTTCCCTTCCCTTCCCACCCCTTCCCCTCCCACCCCTTCCCCTCCCTTCCCTTCCCTTCCCTTCCCTTCCCTTCCCTTCCCTCCCTCCCCTTCCCTTCCCTTCTTTTCCCACCCCTCCCCTCCCCTCCCCTCCCTTCCCACCCCTTCCCTCCCTTCCCTTCCCTCCCCTTCCCCTCCCTTCCCCTTCCCCTCCCTTCCCCTCCCTCCCCCTCCCTTCCCCTCCCTTCCCTTCCCCTTCCCTTCCCTTCCCTTCCCTTCTCTTCCCTTCCCTCCCTTCCCTACCCCTCCCCTTCCCTTCCCCTCCCTTCCCTCCCTTCCCCTCCCTTCCCTCCCCTCCCTTCCTTCCCTTCCCTTCCCACCCCTTCCCTCCCTTCCCTCCCCTCCCCCCCCCCCCCTCCCCTCCCTTCCCTCCCCTTCCCTTCCCTCCCTTCCCTCCCCTCCCCTCCCTTCCCTTCCCTTCCCTACCCTACCCTACCCTTCCCCTCCCTTCCCTTCCCCTCCCTCCCCCTCCCTTCCCTTCCTTCCCCTCCCCTCCCCTCCCCTCCCCTCCCCCTCCCCTCCCCCCCCTCCCCTCCCCTCCCCTCCCCTCCCCCTCCCCTCCCCCTCCCCTCCCCTCCCTCCCCTCCCCTCACTTCCCTTCCCCTTCCCTTCCCCTTCCCCTCCCTCCCCTCCCCTCCCTCCCCTCCCCCTCCCCTTCCTTCCCTTCCCCTCCCTTCCCTTCCCCTCCCTTCCCTTCCCTCCCTTCCCTTCCCTGCTCTGCTCTGCTCCATGTAAAAACAGGTTCACTTACAGCATCCTAAATAGTCTGCTGGTTTGATTCCCTAGATCGTGCACTACTTTAGACAAGAACCCTATTCCCTATATTGTGCACTACTATAGACTACAACCCTATTCCCTATATAGTGCACTACTTTAGACTAAGGCCCATAGGGCCCTTTGCTTAGAGCTGCTCTATATAGGGAATAGGGCTCTGGTCTATAGTAGTGCACTATATAGGGAATAGGGCTCTGGTCTATAGTAGTGCACTATATAGGGAATAGGGCTCTGGTCACTAGTAGTGCTCTATTTAGGAATAGGGCTCTGGTCACTAGTAGTGCACTATATAGGGAATAGGGCTCTGGTCTATAGTAGTGCACTATATAGGGAATAGGGCTCTGGTCTATAGTAGTGCTCTATTTAGGGAATAGGGCTCTGGTCTATAGTAGTGCTCTATATAGGGAATAGGGCTCTGGTCTATAGTAGTGCACTATATAGGGAATATGGCTCTGGTCTCTAGTAGTGCTCTATTTAGGAATAGGGCTCTGGTCTATAGTAGTGCACTATATAGGGAATAGGGCTCTGGTCTCTAGTAGTGCTCTATTTAGGGAATAGGGCTCTGGTCTATAGTAGTGCACTATATAGGGAATAGGGCTCTGGTCACTAGTAGCGCACTATATAGGGAATAGGGCTCTGGTCTAAGGTAGTGCACTATAGGGAATAGGGCTCTGGTCTAAGGTAGTGCACTATAGGGAATAGGGCTCTGGTCTAAAGTAGTGCTCTATATAGGGAATAGGACTCTGGTCTAAAGTAGTGCTCTATATAGGGAATAGGGCTCTGGTCACTAGTAGTGCTCTATGTAGGGAATAGGGCTCTGGTCACTAGTAGTGTTCTATATAGGGAATAGGGCTGTGTTCACTAGTGGTCTATAGTAGTGCACTATGTAGGGAATAGGGCTCTGGTCTATAGTAGTGCACTATACAGGGAATAGAGCTCTGGTCTATAGTAGTGCACTATACAGGGAATAGTGCTCTGGTCTATAGTAGTGCACTATACAGGAATAGAGCTCTGGTCTATAGTAGTGCACTATATAGGGAATAGGGCCCTGGTCAAAAGTAGTGCACTATATAGGGAATAGGGCTCTGGTCAAAAGTAGTGCACTATATAGGGAATAGTGCTCTGGTCAAAAGTAGTGCACTATATAGGGAATAGGGCTCTGGTCAAAAGTAGTGCACTATATAGGGAATAGGGCTCTGGTCAAAAGTAGTGCACTATATAGGGAATAGGGCTCTGGTCAAAAGTAGTGCACTATATAGGGAATAGGGCTCTGGTCAAAAGTAGTGCACTATATAGGGAATAGGGCTCTGGTCAAAAGTAGTGCACTATATAGGGAATAGGGCTCTGGTCACTAGTAGTGCACTATATAGGGAATAGGGCTCTGGTCTAAGGTAGTGCACTATGTAGGGAATAGGGCTCTGGTCTAAGGTAGTGCACTATGTAGGGAATAGGGTGCCATTTGAGACGTAGTCTAAATCACCTGCTCTGCACAGAGCTACTGCCATTCACATTCATCATCCATCTCCTCCCTCGTTTAATCCGGTGATTTAACCATCGAGAGGAGGTGAGAAGACACGTCTATTCCCCTGAAATGTGAAGTTAGTTTGTGTTCATGATAGGAGAGGACAGGCAGAGACACACAGCCTGGCTGGCGGTCACTAGCTCCGTGACTTAATTCATTAAGATGTAAGATGTAAAGTAAATCTGTATTATTCTAATAATAATAAATGAAAACGTACAGTAACAGCATTAAACAGTTGTTTTACTAATAACAACTAATAAAAGCTACTGTTACAAGTACTATTACGACTATGAAAACTAAGTACCTATAATAGATACAGGGCATTCAGAAAGTATTCAGACCCCTTCCCTTCTTCCACATTTTGTTACGTTACAGCCTTATTATAAAATGGATTAAATAAAAAAAAAATGTCCTCTTCAATCTGCACACAGACTTCTGACCCACTGGGGATGTGATGAATGAAATAAAAGCTGAAATAAATCACTCTACTATTATTCTGACATTTCACATTCTTTAAAATAAAGTGGTGATCCTAACTGACCCAAGACAGGGCATTTTTACAAGGATTAAATGTCAGGAATTGTGAAAAACTGAGTTTAAATGTATTTGGCTAAGGTGTATGTAAACTTCCGACTTCAACTCTGTTAGTAACTTAATTTTAAACCAACCCATTATAAAGTTGTCATTACTGTTTAGTGTAAACAAATGAACAAATCCACAATGAATCCTTTTTCCTGCTGTGATAAAAACCTTCCTATAGACACAGGAGTAAAGGAATATAACTTACATGTGGCTCAATGTCAATAACACACATCCTTCCACTGTCTATCACGTCTTTGACAGCATCAATACTGGTCCCATATAGATGGCCTTTATATTCACCATACTCCAGGAACCTAGGACAGACCGAAGATACTCTATAAAACTCATGAACTGTGTTACAACCACGTATATAACAACTATGATAAACCCATGAAATCCCCCAATGGATTCTGTTTCATCTCTTATGAAATGACTGTTGATTCAGAAACAGGAAGTAAGGTCAATCCTGCCAGGTCGCAAGGTCAATCCTGCCAGGTCGCAAGGTCAATCCTGCCAGGTCGCAAAAGAGGTTTCTAACTCCAAAGGGTCATTTTGATACGTTACAGCCTTATTCTAAAATGGATTAAATAAATAATATCCCTCATCAATCTACACACATAACCCCATAAAGAAAAAGCTAAACTGTTTTTTAGAAATGTTTGCAAATGTATTAAAAAATGTATAATAAAACCTTAGGTATTCAGACCCTTTGCTATGAGGCTCGAAATTTATCTCCATGTTTCCATTGATCATCCTTGAGATGTTTCTCCAACTTGACTGGAGTCCACCTGTGGTAAATTCAATTGATTGGACATGATTTGGAAAGGCACACACCTGTCTATATAAAGGTCCCACAGTTGACAGTGCATGTCAGAGCAAAAACTAAGCCATGAGGTCAAAGGAATTGTCCTTGGAGCTCTGAGACAGGCTTGTGTCGAGGCACAGATCTGGGGAAGGGAACCAAAACATTTCTGCAGCATTGAAGGTCGCAAAAAAAAACACAGTGGCCTCCATCACTCTTAAATGGAAGAAGTTTATAACCAAAGTTTGTAACCACCAAGACTCTCAGCAGGCCGCCCGGCCAAATTGAGCAATTGGGGGAGAAGGGCCTTGGTCAGAGAGATGACCAAGAACCCGTTGGTCACTCTGACAGAGCTCCAGAGTTCCTTTGTGGAGATGGGAGAACCTCCAGAAGGACAACCATCTCTGCAGCACTCCACCAATCAGGCCTTTATGGTAGTTTGGCCGACGGAAGCCACTCAGTAAAAGGCTCATGATAGTCCGCTTAGAGTTTGCCTAAAGGCACCTAAAGGACTCTCAGACCATGAGAAACAAGATTCTCTGGTCTGATGAAATCAAGATTGAACTCTTTGGCCTAAATGCCAAGGGTCATGTCTCGAGGAAACCTGGCACCATCCCTATGGTGAAGCATGGTGGTGGCAGCATCATGCTGTGAGGATGTTTTTCAGCAGCAGGGACTGGAAGACTAGTCAGGATCGAGGGAACGATAAACGGAGCAAAGTACAGAGATCCTGATGGAAACCTCCTCCAGAGCGCATAGGACCTCAGACTGGGGCGAAGGTTCACCTTCCAACAGGACAAAGACCCTAAGCACACAGCCAAGACAACGCAGGAGTGGCTTCGTGACAAGTCTCTGAATGTCCTTGAGTGGCCCAGACAGAGCCTGGACTTAAACCCGATCGAACATCGGGCGGAAAGTGGTTAGAGCATTGGACTAGTAACTGAAAGGTTGCAAGATCGAATCCCTGAGCTGGCAAGGTAAAAATATGTAATTCTGCCCCTGAACAAGGCAGTGTACCCACTGTTCCTAGGCCGTCATTGAAAATAAGAATTTGTTCTTAACTGACTTGCCCAGTTAAAGAAAGGTAAAATTAAAAATCTCTGGAGAGACCTGAAAATAGCTGTGCAGCGACACTCCCCATCCAACCTGATGGAGCTTGAGAGGATCTGCAGAGAAGAATGGGAGAAACTCCCCAAATACAGGTGTGCCAAGCTTGAAGAGTCATACCCAAGAAGACACGAGGCTGTAATTGCTGCCAAAGGTGCTTCAACAAAGTACTGAGTAAAGGTTCTGAAAACTTATGTCAATATGATATTTCTGTTTTTTATTTTTAATACATTCCCCAAAATTTCAAAAAATGTCCTTGGCTGAGGAGAACCTGCCAGAAGGACAACAGTTTCTACAGCATATCATCAATCTGGGCTTCATGGGAGAACCCTAACCCACTCCTGAGAAAAAGACACATGGCCTGGAGTTAGCAAAAGGCACATGGCATAGCGCCTGAGTTAGCAAAAGGCACATGGCATAGCGCCTGGAGTTAGCAAAAGGCACATGGCATAGCGCCTGGAGTTAGCAAAAAGGCACATGGCATAGCGCCTGGAGTTAGCAAAAGGCACATGGCATAGCGCCTGGAGTTAGCAAAAGGCACATGGCATAGCGTCTGGAGTTAGCAAAAGGCACATGGCATAGCGTCTGGAGTTAGCAAAAGGCACATGGCATAGCGCCTGGAGTTAGCAAAAAGGCACATGGCATAACGCCTGGAGTTAGCAAAAGGCACATGGCATAGCGCCTGGAGTTAGCAAAAGGCACATGGCATAGCGCCTGGAGTTAGCAAAAGGCACATGGCATAGCGCCTGGAGTTAGCAAAAGGCACATGGCATAACGCCTGGAGTTAGCAAAAAGGCACATGGCATAGCGCCTGGAGTTAGCAAAAGGCACATGGCATAGCGCCTGGAGTTAGCAAAAGGCACATGGCATAGCGCCTGGAGTTAGCAAAAGGCACATGGCATAGCGCCTGGAGTTAGCAAAAGGCACATGGCATAGCGCCTGGAGTTAGCAAAAGGCACATGGCATAACGCCTGGAGTTAGCAAAAGGCACATGGCATAACGCCTGGAGTTAGCAAAAGGCACATGGCATAGCGCCTGGAGTTAGCAAAAGGCACATGGCATAGCGCCTGGAGTTAGCAAAAGGCACATGGCATAACGCCTGGAGTTAGCAAAAAGGCACATGGCATAGCGTCTGGAGTTAGCAAAAGGCACATGGCATAGCGCCTGGAGTTAGCAAAAGGCACATGGCATAGCGCCTGGAGTTAGCAAAAGGCACATGGCATAACGCCTGGAGTTAGCAAAAGGCACATGGCATAGCGTCTGGAGTTAGCAAAAGGCACATGGCATAGCGTCTGGAGTTAGCAAAAGGCACATGGCATAGCGCCTGGAGTTAGCAAAAAGGCACATGGCATAGCGTCTGGAGTTAGCAAAAGGCACATGGCATAGCGTCTGGAGTTAGCAAAAAGGCACATGGCATAGCGCCTGGAGTTAGCAAAAGGCACATGGCATAGCGCCTGAGTTAGCAAAAGGCACATGGCATAGCGCCTGGAGTTAGCAAAAGGCACATGGCATAGCGCCTGGAGTTAGCAAAAGGCACATGGCATAGCGCCTGGAGTTAGCAAAAGGCACATGGCATAGCGCCTGGAGTTAGCAAAAGGCACATGGCATAGCGCCTGGAGTTAGCAAAAGGCACATGGCATAGCGCCTGGAGTTAGCAAAAGGCACATGGCATAACGCCTGGAGTTAGCAAAAAGGCACATGGCATAACGCCTGGAGTTAGCAAAAGGCACATGGCATAACGCCTGGAGTTAGCAAAAGGCACATGGCATAGCGCCTGGAGTTAGCAAAAGGCACATGGCATAGCGCCTGGAGTTAGCAAAAGGCACATGGCATAACGCCTGGAGTTAGCAAAAGGCACATGGCATAACGCCTGGAGTTAGCAAAAGGCACATGGCATAACGCCTGGAGTTAGCAAAAGGCACATGGCATAACGCCTGGAGTTAGCAAAAGGCACATGGCATAACGCCTGGAGTTAGCAAAAGGCACATGGCATAACGCCTGGAGTTAGCAAAAGGCACATGGCATAGCGTCTGGAGTTAGCAAAAAGGCACATGGCATAGCGTCTGGAGTTAGCAAAAGGCACATGGCATAGCGCCTGGAGTTAGCAAAAGGCACATGGCATAGCGCCTGGAGTTAGCAAAAAGCACATGGCATAGCGCCTGGAGTTAGCAAAAGGCACATGGCATAGCGTCTGGAGTTAGCAAAAAGGCACATGGCATAGCGTCTGGAGTTAGCAAAAGGCACATGGCATAGCGCCTGGAGTTAGCAAAAGGCACATGGCATAGCGCCTGGAGTTAGCAAAAAGGCACATGGCATAGCGTCTGGAGTTAGCAAAAGGCACATGGCATAGCGCCTGGAGTTAGCAAAAGGCACATGGCATAGCGCCTGGAGTTAGCAAAAGGCACATGGCATAGCGCCTGGAGTTAGCAAAAGGCACATGGCATAGCGCCTGGAGTTAGCAAAAGGCACATGGCATAGCGCCTGGAGTTAGCAAAAGGCACATGGCATAACGCCTGGAGTTAGCAAAAGGCACATGGCATAGCGCCTGGAGTTAGCAAAAGGCACATGGCATAGCGCCTGGAGTTAGCAAAAGGCACATGGCATAGCGCCTGGAGTTAGCAAAAGGCACATGGCATAGCGCCTGGAGTTAGCAAAAGGCACATGGCATAGCGCCTGGAGTTAGCAAAGGCACATGGCATAACGCCTGGAGTTAGCAAAAGGCACATGGCATAACGCCTGGAGTTAGCAAAAGGCACATGGCATAGCGCCTGGAGTTAGCAAAAGGCACATGGCATAGCGCCTGGAGTTAGCAAAAGGCACATGGCATAACGCCTGGAGTTAGCAAAAGGCACATGGCATAGCGCCTGGAGTTAGCAAAAGGCACATGGCATAGCGCCTGGAGTTAGCAAAAGGCACATGGCATAACGCCTGGAGTTAGCAAAAAGGCACATGGCATAACGCCTGGAGTTAGCAAAAGGCACATGGCATAGCGCCTGGAGTTAGCAAAAGGCACATGGCATAGCGCCTGGAGTTAGCAAAAGGCACATGGCATAACGCCTGGAGTTAGCAAAAGGCACATGGCATAACGCCTGGAGTTAGCAAAAGGCACATGGCATAGCGCCTGGAGTTAGCAAAAGGCACATGGCATAGCGCCTGGAGTTAGCAAAAAGGCACATGGCATAGCGTCTGGAGTTAGCAAAAGGCACATGGCATAGCGCCTGGAGTTAGCAAAAGGCACATGGCATAGCGCCTGGAGTTAGCAAAAGGCACATGGCATAACGCCTGGAGTTAGCAAAAGGCACATGGCATAGCGCCTGGAGTTAGCAAAAGGCACATGGCATAGCGCCTGGAGTTAGCAAAAGGCACATGGCATAGCGCCTGGAGTTAGCAAAAGGCACATGGCATAGCGCCTGGAGTTAGCAAAAGGCACATGGCATAACGCCTGGAGTTAGCAAAAGGCACATGGCATAGCGCCTGGAGTTAGCAAAAGGCACATGGCATAGCGCCTGGAGTTAGCAAAAGGCACATGGCATAGCGTCTGGAGTTAGCAAAAGGCACATGGCATAGCGCCTGGAGTTAGCAAAAGGCACATGGCATAGCGCCTGGAGTTAGCAAAAGGCACATGGCATAGCGCCTGGAGTTAGCAAAAGGCACATGGCATAACGCCTGGAGTTAGCAAAAAGGCACATGGCATAGCGTCTGGAGTTAGCAAAAGGCACATGGCATAGCGCCTGGAGTTAGCAAAAAGGCACATGGCATAGCGCCTGGAGTTAGCAAAAGGCACATGGCATAGCGCCTGGAGTTAGCAAAAGGCACATGGCATAACGCCTGGAGTTAGCAAAAGGCACATGGCATAACGCCTGGAGTTAGCAAAAGGCACATGGCATAGCGCCTGGAGTTAGCAAAAAGGCACATGGCATAGCGCCTGGAGTTAGCAAAAGGCACATGGCATAACGCCTGGAGTTAGCAAAAGGCACATGGCATAGCGCCTGGAGTTAGCAAAAGGCACATGGCATAGCACCTGGAGTTAGCAAAAGGCACATGGCATAACGCCTGGAGTTAGCAAAAGGCACATGGCATAGCGCCTGGAGTTAGCAAAAAGGCACATGGCATAGCGCCTGGAGTTAGCAAAAGGCACATGGCATAGCGCCTGGAGTTAGCAAAAGGCACATGGCATAACGCCTGGAGTTAGCAAAAGGCACATGGCATAACGCATGGAGTTAGCAAAAAGGCACATGGCATAGCGCCTGGAGTTAGCAAAAGGCACATGGCATAGCGCCTGGAGTTAGCAAAAGGCACATGGCATAACGCCTGGAGTTAGCAAAAGGCACATGGCATAGCGCCTGGAGTTAGCAAAAAGGCACATGGCATAGCACCTGGAGTTAGCAAAAGGCACATGGCATAACGCCTGGAGTTAGCAAAAGGCACATGGCATAACGCCTGGAGTTAGCAAAAGGCACATGGCATAGCGCCTGGAGTTAGCAAAAGGCACATGGCATAGCGCCTGGAGTTAGCAAAAGGCACATGGCATAGCGCCTGGAGTTAGCAAAAGGCACATGGCATAACGCCTGGAGTTAGCAAAAGGCACATGGCATAGCGCCTGGAGTTAGCAAAAGGCACATGGCATAGCGTCTGGAGTTAGCAAAAAGGCACATGGCATAGCGCCTGGAGTTAGCAAAAGGCACATGGCATAACGCCTGGAGTTAGCAAAAGGCACATGGCATAGCGTCTGGAGTTAGCAAAAAGGCACATGGCATAGCGCCTGGAGTTAGCAAAAGGCACATGGCATAGCGCCTGGAGTTAGCAAAAGGCACATGGCATAACGCCTGGAGTTAGCAAAAGGCACATGGCATAGCGCCAGGAGTTAGCAAAATGGCACATGGCATAGCGCCTGGAGTTAGCAAAAGGCACATGGCATAGCGCCTGGAGTTAGCAAAAGGCACATGGCATAACGCCTGGAGTTAGCAAAAGGCACATGGCATAGCGCCTGGAGTTAGCAAAAGGCACATGGCATAACGCCTGGAGTTAGCAAAAGGCACATGGCATAACGCCTTGAGTTAGCAAAAAGGCACATGGCATAGCGCCTGGAGTTAGCAAAAGGCACATGGCATAGCGCCTGGAGTTAGCAAAAGGCACATGGCATAACGCCTGGAGTTAGCAAAAGGCACATGGCATAACGCCTGGAGTTAGCAAAAGGCACATGGCATAACGCCTGGAGTTAGCAAAAGGCACATGGCATAACGCCTGGAGTTAGCAAAAGGCACATGGCATAGCGCCTGGAGTTAGCAAAAGGCACATGGCATAGCGCCTGGAGTTAGCAAAAGGCACATGGCATAACGCCTGGAGTTAGCAAAAGGCACATGGCATAGCGCCTGGAGTTAGCAAAAGGCACATGGCATAGCGCCTGGAGTTAGCAAAAGGCACATGGCATAGCGCCTGGAGTTAGCAAAAGGCACATGGCATAGCGCCTGGAGTTAGCAAAAGGCACATGGCATAACGCCTGGAGTTAGCAAAAGGCACATGGCATAACGCCTGGAGTTAGCAAAAGGCACATGGCATAGCGCCTGGAGTTAGCAAAAGGCACATGGCATAACGCCTGGAGTTAGCAAAAGGCACATGGCATAGCGCCTGGAGTTAGCAAAAGGCACATGGCATAGCGCCTGGAGTTAGCAAAAGGCACATGGCATAGCGCCTGGAGTTAGCAAAAGGCACATGGCATAGCGCCTGGAGTTAGCAAAAGGCACATGGCATAGCGCCTGGAGTTAGCAAAAGGCACATGGCATAGCGCCTGGAGTTAACAAAAAGGCACATGGCATAGCGCCTGGAGTTAGCAAAAAGGCACATGGCATAGCGCCTGGAGTTAGCAAAAGGCACATGGCATAACGCCTGGAGTTAGCAAAAGGCACATGGCACAGCGCCTGGAGTTAGCAAAAGGCACATGGCATAGCGCCTGGAGTTAGCAAAAGGCACATGGCATAACGCCTGGAGTTAGCAAAAGGCACATGGCATAACGCCTGGAGTTAGCAAAAGGCACATGGCATAGCGCCTGGAGTTAGCAAAAGGCACATGGCATAGCGCCTGGAGTTAGCAAAAGGCACATGGCATAGCGCCTGGAGTTAGCAAAAGGCACATGGCATAACGCCTGGAGTTAGCAAAAGGCACATGGCATAACGCCTGGAGTTAGCAAAAGGCACATGGCATAGCGCCTGGAGTTAGCAAAAAGGCACATGGCATAGCGTCTGGAGTTAGCAAAAGGCACATGGCATAGCGCCTGGAGTTAGCAAAAGGCACATGGCATAACGCCTGGAGTTAGCAAAAAGGCACATGGCATAGCGCCTGGAGTTAGCAAAAAGGCACATGGCATAGCGCCTGGAGTTAGCAAAAAGGCACATGGCATAGCGTCTGGAGTTAGCAAAAGGCACATGGCATAGCGCCTGGAGTTAGCAAAAGGCACATGGCATAACGCCTGGAGTTAGCAAAAAGGCACATGGCATAGCGTCTGGAGTTAGCAAAAGGCACATGGCATAGCGCCTGGAGTTAGCAAAAGGCACATGGCATAGCGCCTGGAGTTAGCAAAAGGCACATGGCATAACGCCTGGAGTTAGCAAAAGGCACATGGCATAGCGCCAGGAGTTAGCAAAATGGCACATGGCATAGCGCCTGGAGTTAGCAAAAGGCACATGGCATAGCGCCTGGAGTTAGCAAAAGGCACATGGCATAACGCCTGGAGTTAGCAAAAGGCACATGGCATAGCGCCTGGAGTTAGCAAAAGGCACATGGCATAACGCCTGGAGTTAGCAAAAGGCACATGGCATAGCGCCTGGAGTTAGCAAAAGGCACATGGCATAGCGCCTGGAGTTAGCAAAAGGCACATGGCATAACGCCTGGAGTTAGCAAAAGGCACATGGCATAACGCCTGGAGTTAGCAAAAAGGCACATGGCATAACGCCTGGAGTTAGCAAAAGGCACATGGCATAACGCCTGGAGTTAGCAAAAGGCACATGGCATAGCGCCTGGAGTTAGCAAAAGGCACATGGCATAACGCCTGGAGTTAGCAAAAGGCACATGGCATAGCGCCTGGAGTTAGCAAAAGGCACATGGCATAGCGCCTGGAGTTAGCAAAAGGCACATGGCATAGCGCCTGGAGTTAGCAAAAGGCACATGGCATAGCGCCTGGAGTTAACAAAAGGCACATGGCATAGCGCCTGGAGTTAGCAAAAGGCACATGGCATAGCGCCTGGAGTTAGCAAAAGGCACATGGCATAACGCCTGGAGTTAGCAAAAAGGCACATGGCATAGCGCCTGGAGTTAGCAAAAGGCACATGGCATAGCGCCTGGAGTTAGCAAAAGGCACATGGCATAGCGCCTAGAGTTAGCAAAAGGCACATGGCATAGCGCCTGGAGTTAGCAAAAGGCACATGGCATAGCGCCTGGAGTTAGCAAAAAGGCACATGGCATAGTTAGCAAAAAGGCAAAAGATTCTGTCGTCTGATAAGACAAAAATGGTGTTATGCTATTTGGCCTGAAGGCAAAGCACAATGTCTGGAGTAAACCAGACTAAAATATAACTAACTCTTGGCTTGAATGCAAAGCGCAATGTCAGGAGGAAACCAGGCACAGCTCATCAAGGATAGGATAGAGGGGACAGGACCCAAATAGAGGCAAATCCTTAGACTTATAGATGACCTGTAGCCAGTTGGTTTGGCAACGAATATGTAGTCACTGGCCAGCCAACGAGTTCATACAGGTCGTGGTTGTGGGTAGTATATGGGGCTTTGGTGACAAAACGGATGGCACTGTGATAGACTGCATCCAATTTGCTGAGTAGAGTGTTGGAGGCTATTTTGTAAATGACATCGCCGAAGTCAAGGATCGGTAGGATAGTCAGTTCTACAAGGGTATGTTTGGCAGCATGAGTGAAGGATGCTTTGTTGTGAAATAGGAAGCTGATTCTAGATTAAAATTTTGGATTGGAGATGCTTAATGTGTCTGGAAGGAGAGTTTACAGTCTAACCAGACACCTAGGTATTTGTAGTTGTCAGAATTGTCCAGAGTAGTGATGCTCATCGAGCAGGAGGGTGCGGGCAGCAAATGGTTGAAGAGCATGCATTTAGTTTTACTTGCAGTTAAGAGCAGTTGGAGGCCACGGAAGGAGAGTTGGATGGCATTGAAGCTCGTCTGGAGGTTTGTTAGCACAGTGTCCAAAGAAGGGCCAGAGGTATACAAAATGGTGTCGTCTGCGTAGAGGTGGATCAGAGAATCACCAGCAGCAAGAGCGACATCACTGATGTATACAGAGAAGAGAGTCGGCCCGAGAATTGAACCCTGTGGTACTCCCATAGAGACTGCCAGAGATCCCGACAAAAGGCCCTCCGATTTGACACACTGAACTCTATCTGAGAAGTTGTTGGTGGTCCAGGCAAGGCAGTCATTTGAGAAGCTTAGTCTATTTAGTCTGCCGATAAGAATGCAGTGGTTGACATTGTTGAAAACCTTGGCCAGGTCGATGAAGACTCCTGCACTCTTTTATCGATGGCGGTTATGATATCGTTTAGGACCTTGAGGGTGGCTGAGGTGCAACCATGACCAGCTCGGAAACCAGATTGCATAGCGGAGAAGGTACGGTGGGATTCGAAATGGTCACTGATCTGTTTGTTAACTTGTCTTTAAAACAATTTTAGAAAGGTAGGGCAGGATAGATATACAGTTGAAGTTGGAAGTTTACATACACTTTGGTTGGAGTCATTAAAACCTTTTTCATCAACCACTACACAAATGTCTTGTTAACAAACTATAGTTTTTGATAGGTTAATTGACATAATTTGAGTCAATTGGAGGTGTACCTGTGGATGTATTTCAAGGGCTACCTTCAAACTCAGTGCCTCTTTGCATGACATCATGGGAAAATAAAAAGAAATCAGCCAAGACCTCAGTATAAAAATTGTAGATCTCCACAAGTCTGGTTCATCCTTGGGAGCAATTTCCAATTGCCTGCCTCACGTTCATCTGTACAAACAATAGTACGCAAGTATAAACACCATGGGACCACGCAGCCATCATACCGCTCAGGAAGGAGACTCGTTCTGTCTCCTAGAGATGAATGTACTTTGGTGCGAAAAGTGCAAATCAATCCCAGAACAACAGCAAAGGACCTTGTGAAGATGCTGGAGGAAACAGGTACAAAAGTATCTATATCCACAGTAAAATGGGTCCTATATCGACATAACCTGAAAGGCCGCTCTGCAAGGAAGAAGCCACTGCTCCAAAACCGCCATCAAATAGCCAGACTACAGTTTGCAACTGCACATAGGGACAAAGATCGTACTTTTTGGAGAAATGTCCTCTGTTCTGATGAAACAAAAATATAACTGTTTGGCCATAATGACCATCGTTATGTTTGGAGGAAAAAGGGGAGGCTTGCAAGCCGAAGAATACCATCCCAACCATGAAGCACGGGGTGGCAGCATCATGTTGTGGGGGTGCTTGCTGCAAGAGGGACTGGTTCACTTCAGAAAATATTGAAGCAACATCTCAAGACTTCAGTCAGGAAGTTAAAGCTTGGTCGCAAATGGGTCTTCCAAATGGACAATGACCCCAAGCATACATCCAAAGTTGTGGCAAAATAGCTTAAGGACAACAAAGTCAAGGTATTGGAGTGGTCATCACAAAGCCCTGACGTCAATCCTGTAGAAAATTTGTGGGCAGAACTGAAAAAGTGTGTGTAAGCAAGGAGGCCTACAAACCTGACTCAGTTACACCAGCTCTGTCAGGAGGAATGGGCCAAAATTCACCCAACTTATTGTGGGAAGCTTGTGGAAGGCTACCCGAAAACGTTTTAGTTAACTACCTACTAAGCTCATAAACGTTGTGTGTGCGGTGCTGTGCACACAATGTCTCCACTTTGTGTAGCTGTTAGCGATGATGCTAATGATAACCTGGTAGAGATGGGAAAAGTTTTCCCGAAAACCTTCTCAATGAAATGTTAACTACAAAGTAGCCTACCTGGCTGAATGAGATCAGGATTATTTGCATCAATCTAGTGGCCATTTGTTTTGAAACTCACACGAGCGCTACAGAAGCGCATAGCTAGCCAAATAACGGTCTCTTCTTGGTTTGGAATTAAAGTGTAACTACACCCAATACTCTAAACGTGTTGTATTTTTCTCAGACCTCAAAGTGGTCTCACGATGTGGTTTAAGCATTGTAGTGGACCAATTTTGTTGTAAAAATAAAGTAACATTTTTCGAGCAAAAACCTGTTAAATTTGTGAAAACGGAATCATGCAAAAAAATCCGCCAGATTTTATAGTGCCCTACAATACCTAACACTTACCCTCTGGCCCCTAACCTCTGACCCTGCTTGTGATGATGTTACCCACTAACCCTGTGATGTCATCATTCCCAGACCCACGGCCGCTGTACCGCGAGGAGACCATCGTGATCGCCCTGGCGTCTGTCTCCATAGTAGCGGTGCTGATCGTGGCGCTGTTCTTCGGGTACCGCATGCTGAGTGGAGACAGGAAACAGGGACTACACAACATGGACATGATGGAGGCCGCAGCCTCAGAACCCAGCCTCGACCTGGACAGCCTTAAACTACTAGAGGTGAGTAGTGGTGTTGTAGTACTTAGGGTTGCTGTTACTAGTGGTTAGGGTTATTATGACATGGACATGATGGAGGCCGCAGCCTCAGAACCCAGCCTCGACCTGGACAGCCTTAAACTACTAGAGGTGAGTAGTGGTGTTGTAGTACTTAGGGTTGCTGTTACTAGTGGTTAGGGTTATTATGACATGGACATGATGGAGGCCGCAGCCTCAGAACCCAGCCTCGACCTGGACAGCCTTAAACTACTAGAGGTGAGTAGTTATAGTTGGAGTATGGGTTTAGAGGTGAGATGGTGGAGTAGGGGTTTAGAGGTGAGATGGTGGAGTAGGGGTTTAGAGGTGAGATGGTGGACTATGGGTTTAGAGGTGAGATGGTGGAGTAGGTGTTTAGAGGTGAGATGGTGGAGTAGGGGTTTAGAGGTGAGATGGTGGAGTAGGGGTTTAGAGGTGAGATGGTGGACTATGGGTTTAGAGGTGAGATGGTGGAGTAGGGGGTTTAGAGGTGAGATGGTGGAGTAGGGGTTTAGAGGTGAGATGGTGGAGTAGGGGTTTAGAGGTGAGATGGTGGACTATGGGTTTAGAGGTGAGATGGTGGAGTAGGGGTTTAGAGGTGAGATGGTGGAGTAGGGGTTTAGAGGTGAGATGGTGGAGTAGGGGTTTAGAGGTGAGATGGTGGACTATGGGTTTAGAGGTGAGATGGTGGAGTAGGGGTTTAGAGGTGAGATGGTGGAGTAGGGGTTTAGAGGTGAGATGGTGGAGTAGGGGTTTAGAGGTGAGATGGTGGACTATGGGTTTAGAGGTGAGATGGTGGAGTAGGGGTTTAGAGGTGAGATGGTGGAGTAGGGGTTTAGAGGTGAGATGGTGGACTACGGGTTTAGAGGTGAGATGGTGTAGTAGGGGTTTAGAGGTGAGATGGTGGACTATGGGTTTAGAGGTGAGATGGTGTAGTAAGGGTTTAGAGGTGAGATGGTGGACTATGGGTTTAGAGGTGAGATGGTGGAGTAGGGGTTTAGAGGTGAGATGGTGGAGTAGGGGTTTAGAGGTGAGATGGTGGAGTAGGGGTTTAGAGGTGAGATGGTGGACTATGGGTTTAGAGGTGAGATGGTGTAGTAAGGGTTTAGAGGTGAGATGGTGGACTATGGGTTTAGAGGTGAGATGGTGTAGTAGGGGTTTAGAGGTGAGATGGTGTAGTAGGGGTTTAGAGGTGAGATGGTGTAGTAGGGGTTTAGAGGTGAGATGGTGTAGTAGGGTTTAGAGGTGAGATGGTGTAGTAAGGGTTTAGAGGTGAGATGGTGGAGTAGGGGTTTAGAGGTGAGATGGTGTAGTAGGGGTTTAGAGGTGAGATGGTGTAGTAGGGGTTTAGAGGTGAGATGGTGTAGTATGGGTTTAGAGGTGAGATGGTGGAGTAGGGTTTAGAGGTGAGATGGTGTAGTAGGGGTTTAGAGGTGAGATGGTGGAGTAGGGGTTTAGAGGTGAGATGGTGGAGTAGGGGTTTAGAGGTGAGATGGTGGACTATGGGTTTAGAGGTGAGATGGTGGAGTAGGGGTTTAGAGGTGAGATGGTGTAGTAGGGGTTAGAGGTGAGATGGTGGAGTAGGGGTTTAGAGGTGAGATGGTGGAGTAGGGGTTTAGAGGTGAGATGGTGTAGTAGAGGTTTAGAGGTGAGATGGTGGACTATGGGTTTAGAGGTGAGATGGTGGAGTAGGGGTTTAGAGGTGAGATGGTGGAGTAGGGTTTAGAGGTGAGATGGTGTAGTAGGGGTTTAGAGGTGAGATGGTGGAGTAGGGGTTTAGAGGTGAGATGGTGGAGTAGGGGTTTAGAGGTGAGATGGTGGAGTAGGGGTTTAGAGGTGAGATGGTGGAGTAGGGGTTTAGAGGTGAGATGGTGGAGTAGGGGTTTAGAGGTGAGATGGTGGAGTAGGGGTTTAGAGGTGAGATGGTGGAGTAGGGGTTTAGAGGTGAGATGGTGGACTATGGGTTTAGAGGTGAGATGGTGGAGTAGGGGTTTAGAGGTGAGATGGTGTAGTAGAGGTTTAGAGGTGAGATGGTGGAGTAGGGGTTTAGAGGTGAGATGGTGGAGTAGGGGTTTAGAGGTGAGATGGTGTAGTAGGGGTTTAGAGGTGAGATGGTGGAGTAGGGGTTTAGAGGTGAGATGGTGTAGTAGAGGTTTAGAGGTGAGATGGTGTAGTAGGGGTTTAGAGGTGAGATGGTGTAGTAGGGTTTAGAGGTGAGATGGTGGAGTAGGGGTTTAGAGGTGAGATGGTGTAGTAGGGGTTTAGAGGTGAGATGGTGGAGTAGGGTTTAGAGGTGAGATGGTTTAGAGGTGAGATGGTGGACTATGGGGTTAGAGGTGAGATGGTGGACTATGGGGTTAGAGGTCAGGTTACATTACTCTCTCTTCTAAGATCTGAGGTAGCCATTTTCTCACGGGCTCGGTCTCATTAAACAGCTGCTGTGTTGCCCTGCTCATAGAAATGACTGACAATGTCTTGAAATCCCTTTGTCTGTTTATGTCTCAAACCATCTTTCTGTCACTTTCTCCCTGTCCCTCTCCATCTACCCCCTATATTTTTCTCCCTCTCTCACTTCCACCTCCCAGCTGATTGGTCGAGGGCGGTATGGCTCCGTGTATAAGGGTTCTCTAGACGAGCGTACCGTGGCGGTCAAGATGTTCACCTACCAGAATCGGCAGAACTTTGTCAACGAGCGAGCCATCTACCGTGTCCCCTGCTGGAGCACGATAACATCGCACGCTTCATCGTAGGAGACGAGAGACTCACAGCCGACGGACGCGTGGAGTACCTACTGGTCATGGAATATTACCCTCATGTGAGTACTGTACCTACTGGTCATGGAATATTACCCTCATGTGAGTACTGTACCTACTGGTCATGGAATATTACCCTCATGTGAGTACTGTACCTACTGGTCATGGAATATTACCCTCATGTGAGTACTGTACCTACTGGTCATGGAATATTACCCTCATGTGAGTACTGTACCTACTGGTCATGGAGTACGACCCACATGTAAGTTTTCTGGCCTCTGCTGGGTTCTACTAGGTTCTACTGGGTTCCACTAGGATCTACTGTGTTCTACTAGGCTCTACTGTGTTCTACTGGGTTCTGCTAGGCTCTACTGGTCTATGCTGGCCTCTACAGGGTCCTGCTGGGTTCTACTAGGTTCTACTGTTCTCTGCTGGCCTCTACAGGGTTCTGCTGGGTTCTACTAGGTTCTACTGGTCTATGCTGGACTCTACAGGTTTCTACTGGGGTCTACTATGTTCTACTGTTCTCTGCTGGCCTCTACAGGGTTCTGCTGGTTTATACAGGGTTCTACTAGGCTCTACTGGTCTCTGCTGGCTACTGGGTTCTACTAGGCTCTACTGATCTCTGCTGGCCTCTACAGGGTTCTGCTGGGTTCCACTAGGTTCGACTGGACTCTACTGGCCTCTGCTGGGTTCTACTAGGCTCTACTGGGTTCTACTAGGCTCTACTGGTCTCTGCCGACCTCTACTGGGTTTTGCTGGGTTCTACTGGGCTCTACTGGGTTCTACTAGGCTCTACGGGTCTCTGCCGACCTCTACTGGGTTTTGCTGGGTTCTACTGGGCTCTACTGGGTTCTACTAGGCTCTACTGGTCTCTGCTGGCCTCTATAGGATTTTGCTAGCTTTTACTGGGCTTTACTGATCTCTGCTGGCCTCTACAGGGTTCTACTATGCTTTACTGGTTTCTGCTAGCCTCTAATGGGTTCTACTGGCCTCTACAGGGTTCTACTGAGTTATACTAGCCTCTACAGCAGGGGTGTCAAAGTCAAATGGACGGAGGGCCAAATAAAAAATTTAGCTACAAGCCGAGGGCCGGACTGTTCGAATGTTCATTGAAAATTTTTTAAATGACGCATATAGTCTAGTGAACCTAATTGAACCTACTGAAAACCTAACAAATATATTCCAATATGATCAGATAAATAAAGCAATATTTTCTTATGGCTCTGTCAGTAATCTTTAATTTTCAACAGACACAAAAGACAAATTTCCTTTATATAAAAATCCCCATAACATGAACATTAAATGAAAGAAACCGGTATTCAAGGCACCATCAGTAGCCTATATTTTCTATTTTAGCAAAAGTGGGCTAAATTTACTTCAAAGAAAAAAACAATAATAGCAATTTTCTATCATCCACTCAACTGAAATATTTTTAAAATATAATTGGATTGAAATACAATAAAATAAAGTGCAAAAATCTATTAATCAAAAACAACACTTTGTTTAAGGAGAAGTAACATGCAGTGAAAACAAATATTAAACTTTAACTTTTAAACTTGAACTGAGTAAAAACTCTAAATATGTGATTGCACAGTAATGTTCACTTGTTTGAGGTTGAGGGTGATACTTGGTGGTGTCCCATCTTTTCCACAAGTTCATCAATGTTCGGGGTAAGGCTCTGAGCTGAGGAAATCCTCAGAATTGAGTGGAGGTGTTCAGCAGTAAGTCGACTTCTGTGTGATGTTTTGTTCAGGTTCATCAAAGAAAAAAGTTGTTCACACAGGTATGTGCTGCCAAACATAGACAACGTTTGAGCAGCCTGGATGCGCAGCTGGGGCATTGTGTCGGGAGGAAACGGGCGAACTCCGCAGCACCCACTGCCGCATATTTTGCCCTCAGTGCATCATTGCATTGGAGGTCAATCAACTCCATTTGGAGGTTTGGTGGTGAGCTTTCCACGTCAACAGCAAATGGGTTACCGAGCAGTTCCAACCTGCTTTTTGTGCTTCAAAGTCAGCAAATCGGCGTCGAAAGTCAGCGGCAAGCATACCTATTTTATCAGCCAACTGTGCGCTCGGGAACGCACTGGTAGAGAGCTTCTCTTTCATGGTCTGGCAGCTGGGAAAGTGGCTCAAATTTTCTTTCCGCATCTGCGTCTCCCACAGAGTCAGTTTGGTTTTAAATGCCTTCACTGTACTGTACATATCAGAGATGACATGATCCCGACCCTGCAGCTGCAAGTTCATTGCATTCAGATGACTTGTAATGTCACACAGAAAATTTTACTGTGATGCTGACGACTGCTGTGCCAATAAATATTGAAATGAAGCAGCCTACTGCTCGGTGCGTCACCGTTGCATTGTGGGAAATGTAGTATTGGTGCGTGTAAAAGATCTGCGGGCTGCCGGCTTGCTGCGGTCTGCGGGCCGGTTCTAATAATAAATCAAGATCATCCCAGGGGCCGTAAAAAACCTTCTCGCGGGCCGGATGTGGCCCGCGGGCCTTGACTCTGACATATGTGCTCTACAGGGTTCTTCTTGGCTCTACTGGACTGCTGGCCTCTACAGGGATCTGCTGGTCCTCTACAGGGTTCTGCCGGGTTATACTGGGTTCTACCAGGTTCTACCGGGTTCTACCGGCCTCCACAGGGTTCTACTGGGCTCTGCTGGCCTCAACAGGGTTCTACTAGGATCTACTGTCCTCTACTGTCTTCTACAGGGGTCTACAGAGGTTGACTAGGCTCTACGGGGTTCCACTGATCTCTGCTGGCCTCTACAGTGTTCTGCTGGGGTCTGCTGGGCTCTACTGGACTACTGTCCTCTACAGGGTTCTACCGGGTTATACCAGGTTCTACCGGGTTCCCTGTCTCTGTCATTTGACTAGAATAGAAGGTTTCCTGTCTCTGTCATTTGACTAGAATAGAAGGTTTCCTGTCTCTGTCATTTGACTAGAATAGAAGGTTTCCTGTCTCTGTCATTTGACTAGAATAGGAGGTTTCCGTCTCTGTCATTTGACTAGAATAGAAGGTTTCCTGTCTCTGTCATTTGACTAGAATAGAAGGTTTCCTGTCTCTGTCATTTGACTAGAATAGAAGGTTTCCTGTCTCTGTCATTTGACTAGAATAGAAGGGTTCCTGTCTCTGTCATTTGACTAGAATAGAAGGGTTCCTGTCTCTGTCATTTGACTAGAATAGGAGGTTTCCTGTCTCTGTCATTTGACTAGAATAGAAGGGTTCCTGTCTCTGTCATTTGACTAGAATAGAAGGTTTCCTGTCTCTGTCATAGAACTAGAATAGAAGGTTTCCTGTCTCTGTCATTTGACTAGAATAGAAGGTTTCCTGTCTCTGTCATTTGACTAGAATAGAAGGTTTCCTGTCTCTGTCATTTGACTAGAATAGAAGGTTTCCTGTCTCTGTCATAGAACTAGAATAGAAGGTTTCCTGTCTCTGTCATAGAACTAGAATAGAAGGTTTCCTTTCTCTGTCATTTGACTAGAATAGAAGGTTTCCTGTCTCTGTCATTTGACTAGAATAGAAGGTTTCCTGTCTCTGTCATAGAACTAGAATAGAAGGTTCCCTGTCTCTGTCATAGAACTAGAATAGAGGGTTTCCTGTCTCTGTCATAGAACTAGAATAGAAGGTTCCCTGTCTCTGTCATTTGACTAGAATAGAAGGTTTCCTGTCTCTGTCATTTGACTAGAATAGAAGGTTTCCTGTCTATGTCATAGAACTAGAATAGAAGGTTTCCTGTCTCTGTCATAGAACTAGAATAGAAGGTTTCCTGTCTCTGTCATTTGACTAGAATAGAAGGTTTCCTGTCTCTGTCATTTGACTAGAATAGAAGGTTTCCTGTCTCTGTCATAGAACTAGAATAGAAGGTTTCCTGTCTCTGTCATTTGACTAGAATAGAAGGTTTCCTGTCTCTGTCATTTGACTAGAATAGAAGGTTTCCTGTCTCTGTCATTTGACTAGAATAGAAGGTTTCCTGTCTCTGTCATAGGCCAAGAATAGAAGGTTTCCTGTCTCTGTCATTTGACTAGAATAGAAGGTTTCCTGTCTCTGTCATAGAACTAGAATAGAAGGTTCCCTGTCTCTGTCATTTGACTAGAATAGAAGGTTTCCTGTCTCTGTCATTTGACTAGAATAGAAGGTTTCCTGTCTCTGTCATTAGACTAGAATAGAAGGTTTCCTGTCTCTGTCATTTGACTAGAATAGAAGGTTTCCTGTCTCTGTCATTTGACTAGAATAGAAGGTTTCCTGTCTCTGTCATTTGACTAGAATAGAAGGTTTCCTGTCTCTGTCATTTGACTAGAATAGAAGGTTTCCTGTCTCTGTCATTTGACTAGAATAGAAGGTTTCCTGTCTCTGTCATAGAACTAGAATAGAAGGTTTCCTGTCTCTGTCATTAGACTAGAATAGAAGGTTTCCTTTTTCTGTCATTTGACTAGAATAGAAGGTTTCCTTTCTCTGTCATTTGACTATAATAGAAGGTTTCCTTTCTCTGTCATTTGACTAGAATAGAAGGTTTCCTTTCTCTGTCATTTGACTAGAATAGAAGGTTTCCTGTCTCTGTCATAGAACTAGAATAGAAGGTTTCCTGTCTCTGTCATAGAACTAGAATAGAAGGTTCCCTGTCTCTGTCATTTGACTAGAATAGAAGGTTTCCTGTCTCTGTCATTTGACTAGAATAGAAGGTTTCCTGTCTCTGTCATTTGACTAGAATAGAAGGTTTCCTGTCTCTGTCATTTGACTAGAATAGAAGGTTTCCTGTCTCTGTCATTTGACTAGAATAGAAGGTTTCCTTTCTCTGTCATTTGCCTAGAATAGAAGGTTTCCTGTCTCTGTCATAGAACTAGAATAGAAGGTTTCCTGTCTCTGTCATAGAACTAGAATAGAAGGTTTCCTGTCTCTGTCATAGAACTAGACTAGAAGGTTTCCTGTCTCTGTCATAGAACTAGAATAGAAGGTTTCCTGTCTCTGTCATTTGACTAGAATAGAAGGTTTCCTGTCTCTGTCATTTGACTAGAATAGAAGGTTTCCTGTCTCTGTCATTTGACTAGAATAGAAGGTTTCCTGTCTCTGTCATTTGACTAGAATAGAAGGTTTCCTGTCTCTGTCATTTGACTAGAATAGAGGGTTTCCTGTCTCTGTCATAGAACTAGAATAGAGGGTTTCCTGTCTCTGTCATAGAACTAGAATAGAAGGTTTCCTGTCTCTGTCATAGAACTAGAATAGAAGGTTTCCTGTCTCTGTCATAGAACTAGAATAGAAGGTTCCCTGTCTCTGTCATTTGACTAGAATAGAAGGTTTCCTGTCTCTGTCATAGAACTAGAATAGAGGGTTTCCTGTCTCTGTCATAGAACTAGAATAGAAGGTTTCCTGTCTCTGTCATAGAACTAGAATAGAAGGTTTCCTGTCTCTGTCATAGAACTAGAATAGAAGGTTCCCTGTCTCTGTCATTTGACTAGAATAGAAGGTTTCCTGTCTCTGTCATAGAACTAGAATAGAAGGTTCCCTGTCTCTGTCATAGAACTAGAATAGAGGGTTTCCTGTCTCTGTCATAGAACTAGAATAGAAGGTTTCCTGTCTCTGTCATTTGACTAGAATAGAAGGTTTCCTGTCTCTGTCATAGAACTAGAATAGAAGGTTTCCTGTCTCTGTCATAGAACTAGAATAGAAGGTTTCCTGTCTCTGTCATTTGACTAGAATAGAAGGTTTCCTGTCTCTGTCATAGAACTAGAATAGAGGGTTTCCTGTCTCTGTCATAGAACTAGAATAGAAGGTTTCCTGTCTCTGTCATAGAACTAGAATAGAAGGTTTCCTGTCTCTGTCATAGAACTAGAATAGAAGGTTCCCTGTCTCTGTCATTTGACTAGAATAGAAGGTTTCCTGTCTCTGTCATAGAACTAGAATAGAAGGTTCCCTGTCTCTGTCATAGAACTAGAATAGAGGGTTTCCTGTCTCTGTCATAGAACTAGAATAGAAGGTTTCCTGTCTCTGTCATTTGACTAGAATAGAAGGTTTCCTGTCTCTGTCATAGAACTAGAATAGAGGGTTTCCTGTCTCTGTCATAGAACTAGAATAGAAGGTTTCCTGTCTCTGTCATAGAACTAGAATAGAAGGTTTCCTGTCTCTGTCATAGAACTAGAATAGAAGGTTCCCTGTCTCTGTCATTTGACTAGAATAGAAGGTTTCCTGTCTCTGTCATTTGACTAGAATAGAAGGTTTCCTGTCTCTGTCATTTGACTAGAATAGAAGGTTTCCTGTCTCTGTCATAGAACTAGAATAGAAGGTTTCCTGTCTCTGTCATTAGACTAGAATAGAAGGTTTCCTTTCTCTGTCATTTGACTAGAATAGAAGGTTTCCTGTCTCTGTCATTTGACTAGAATAGAAGGTTTCCTGTCTCTGTCATTTGACTAGAATAGAAGGTTTCCTGTCTCTGTCATTTGACTAGAATAGAAGGTTTCCTGTCTCTGTCATTTGACTAGAATAGAAGGTTCCCTGTCTCTGTCATAGAACTAGAATAGAAGGTTTCCTGTCTCTGTCATTTGACTAGAATAGAAGGTTTCCTGTCTCTGTCATTTGACTAGAATAGAAGGTTTCCTTTCTCTGTCATTTGACTAGAATAGAAGGTTTCTTGTCTCTGTCATTTGACTAGAATAGAAGGTTTCCTTTCTCTGTCATTTGACTATAATAGAAGGTTTCCTTTCTCTGTCATTTGACTAGAATAGAAGGTTTCCTTTCTCTGTCATTTGACTATAATAGAAGGTTTCCTTTCTCTGTCATTTGACTAGAATAGAAGGTTTCCTTTCTCTGTCATTTGACTAGAATAGAGGGTTTCCTGTCTCTGTCATAGAACTAGAATAGAAGGTTTCCTGTCTCTGTCATAGAACTAGAATAGAGGGTTTCCTGTCTCTGTCATAGAACTAGAATAGAGGGTTTCCTGTCTCTGTCATAGAACTAGAATAGAGGGTTTCCTGTCTCTGTCATTTGACTAGAATAGAAGGTTTCCTGTCTCTGTCATTTGACTAGAATAGAAGGTTTCCTGTCTCTGTCATAGAACTAGAATAGAAGGTTTCCTGTCTCTGTCATTTGACTAGAATAGAAGGTTTCCTGTCTCTGTCATTTGACTAGAATAGAAGGTTTCCTGTCTCTGTCATTTGACTAGAATAGAAGGTTTCCTGTCTCTGTCATTTGACTAGAATAGAAGGTTTCCTGTCTCTGTCATAGAACTAGAATAGAAGGTTTCCTGTCTCTGTCATTTGACTAGAATAGAAGGTTTCCTGTCTCTGTCATTTGACTAGAATAGAAGGTTTCCTGTCTCTGTCATTTGACTAGAATAGAAGGTTTCCTTTCTCTGTCATTTGACTAGAATAGAAGGTTTCCTGTCTCTGTCATAGAACTAGAATAGAAGGTTTCCTGTCTCTGTCATAGAACTAGAATAGAAGGTTTCCTGTCTCTGTCATAGAACTAGAATAGAAGGTTTCCTGTCTCTGTCATTTGACTAGAATAGAAGGTTTCCTGTCTCTGTCATTTGACTAGAATAGAAGGTTTCCTGTCTCTGTCATTTGACTAGAATAGAATGTTTCCTGTCTCTGTCATTTGACTAGAATAGAAGGTTTCCTGTCTCTGTCATTTGACTAGAATAGAAGGTTTCCTTTCTCTGTCATTTGACTAGAATAGAAGGTTTCCTGTCTCTGCCATAGAACTAGAATAGAAGGTTTCCTGTCTCTGTCATAGAACTAGAATAGAAGGTTTCCTGTCTCTGTCATAGAACTAGAATAGAAGGTTTCCTGTCTCTGTCATAGAACTAGAATAGAAGGTTTCCTGTCTCTGTCATTTGACTAGAATAGAAGGTTTCCTGTCTCTGTCATTTGACTAGAATAGAAGGTTTCCTGTCTCTGTCATTTGACTAGAATAGAAGGTTTCCTGTCTCTGTCATAGAACTAGAATAGAAGGTTTCCTGTCTCTGTCATAGAACTAGAATAGAAGGTTCCCTGTCTCTGTCATTTGACTAGAATAGAAGGTTTCCTGTCTCTGTCATAGAACTAGAATAGAGGGTTTCCTGTCTCTGTCATAGAACTAGAATAGAAGGTTTCCTGTCTCTGTCATAGAACTAGAATAGAAGGTTTCCTGTCTCTGTCATAGAACTAGAATAGAAGGTTCCCTGTCTCTGTCATTTGACTAGAATAGAAGGTTTCCTGTCTCTGTCATAGAACTAGAATAGAGGGTTTCCTGTCTCTGTCATAGAACTAGAATAGAAGGTTTCCTGTCTCTGTCATAGAACTAGAATAGAAGGTTTCCTGTCTCTGTCATAGAACTAGAATAGAAGGTTCCCTGTCTCTGTCATTTGACTAGAATAGAAGGTTTCCTGTCTCTGTCATAGAACTAGAATAGAAGGTTCCCTGTCTCTGTCATAGAACTAGAATAGAGGGTTTCCTGTCTCTGTCATAGAACTAGAATAGAAGGTTTCCTGTCTCTGTCATTTGACTAGAATAGAAGGTTTCCTGTCTCTGTCATAGAACTAGAATAGAAGGTTTCCTGTCTCTGTCATTTGACTAGAATAGAAGGTTTCCTGTCTCTGTCATAGAACTAGAATAGAGGGTTTCCTGTCTCTGTCATAGAACTAGAATAGAAGGTTTCCTGTCTCTGTCATAGAACTAGAATAGAAGGTTTCCTGTCTCTGTCATAGAACTAGAATAGAAGGTTCCCTGTCTCTGTCATTTGACTAGAATAGAAGGTTTCCTGTCTCTGTCATAGAACTAGAATAGAAGGTTCCCTGTCTCTGTCATAGAACTAGAATAGAGGGTTTCCTGTCTCTGTCATAGAACTAGAATAGAAGGTTTCCTGTCTCTGTCATTTGACTAGAATAGAAGGTTTCCTGTCTCTGTCATAGAACTAGAATAGAGGGTTTCCTGTCTCTGTCATAGAACTAGAATAGAAGGTTTCCTGTCTCTGTCATAGAACTAGAATAGAAGGTTTCCTGTCTCTGTCATAGAACTAGAATAGAAGGTTCCCTGTCTCTGTCATTTGACTAGAATAGAAGGTTTCCTGTCTCTGTCATTTGACTAGAATAGAAGGTTTCCTGTCTCTGTCATTTGACTAGAATAGAAGGTTTCCTGTCTCTGTCATAGAACTAGAATAGAAGGTTTCCTGTCTCTGTCATTAGACTAGAATAGAAGGTTTCCTTTCTCTGTCATTTGACTAGAATAGAAGGTTTCCTGTCTCTGTCATTTGACTAGAATAGAAGGTTTCCTGTCTCTGTCATTTGACTAGAATAGAAGGTTTCCTGTCTCTGTCATTTGACTAGAATAGAAGGTTTCCTGTCTCTGTCATTTGACTAGAATAGAAGGTTCCCTGTCTCTGTCATAGAACTAGAATAGAAGGTTTCCTGTCTCTGTCATTTGACTAGAATAGAAGGTTTCCTGTCTCTGTCATTTGACTAGAATAGAAGGTTTCCTTTCTCTGTCATTTGACTAGAATAGAAGGTTTCTTGTCTCTGTCATTTGACTAGAATAGAAGGTTTCCTTTCTCTGTCATTTGACTATAATAGAAGGTTTCCTTTCTCTGTCATTTGACTAGAATAGAAGGTTTCCTTTCTCTGTCATTTGACTATAATAGAAGGTTTCCTTTCTCTGTCATTTGACTAGAATAGAAGGTTTCCTTTCTCTGTCATTTGACTAGAATAGAGGGTTTCCTGTCTCTGTCATAGAACTAGAATAGAAGGTTTCCTGTCTCTGTCATAGAACTAGAATAGAGGGTTTCCTGTCTCTGTCATAGAACTAGAATAGAGGGTTTCCTGTCTCTGTCATAGAACTAGAATAGAGGGTTTCCTGTCTCTGTCATTTGACTAGAATAGAAGGTTTCCTGTCTCTGTCATTTGACTAGAATAGAAGGTTTCCTGTCTCTGTCATAGAACTAGAATAGAAGGTTTCCTGTCTCTGTCATTTGACTAGAATAGAAGGTTTCCTGTCTCTGTCATTTGACTAGAATAGAAGGTTTCCTGTCTCTGTCATTTGACTAGAATAGAAGGTTTCCTGTCTCTGTCATTTGACTAGAATAGAAGGTTTCCTGTCTCTGTCATAGAACTAGAATAGAAGGTTTCCTGTCTCTGTCATTTGACTAGAATAGAAGGTTTCCTGTCTCTGTCATTTGACTAGAATAGAAGGTTTCCTGTCTCTGTCATTTGACTAGAATAGAAGGTTTCCTTTCTCTGTCATTTGACTAGAATAGAAGGTTTCCTGTCTCTGTCATAGAACTAGAATAGAAGGTTTCCTGTCTCTGTCATAGAACTAGAATAGAAGGTTCCCTGTCTCTGTCATTTGACTAGAATAGAAGGTTTCCTGTCTCTGTCATTTGACTAGAATAGAAGGTTTCCTGTCTCTGTCATTTGACTAGAATAGAAGGTTTCCTGTCTCTGTCATAGAACTAGAATAGAAGGTTTCCTGTCTCTGTCATTAGACTAGAATAGAAGGTTTCCTTTCTCTGTCATTTGACTAGAATAGAAGGTTTCCTGTCTCTGTCATTTGACTAGAATAGAAGGTTTCCTGTCTCTGTCATTTGACTAGAATAGAAGGTTTCCTGTCTCTGTCATTTGACTAGAATAGAAGGTTTCCTGTCTCTGTCATTTGACTAGAATAGAAGGTTCCCTGTCTCTGTCATAGAACTAGAATAGAAGGTTTCCTGTCTCTGTCATTTGACTAGAATAGAAGGTTTCCTGTCTCTGTCATTTGACTAGAATAGAAGGTTTCCTTTCTCTGTCATTTGACTAGAATAGAAGGTTTCTTGTCTCTGTCATTTGACTAGAATAGAAGGTTTCCTTTCTCTGTCATTTGACTATAATAGAAGGTTTCCTTTCTCTGTCATTTGACTAGAATAGAAGGTTTCCTTTCTCTGTCATTTGACTATAATAGAAGGTTTCCTTTCTCTGTCATTTGACTAGAATAGAAGGTTTCCTTTCTCTGTCATTTGACTAGAATAGAGGGTTTCCTGTCTCTGTCATAGAACTAGAATAGAAGGTTTCCTGTCTCTGTCATAGAACTAGAATAGAGGGTTTCCTGTCTCTGTCATAGAACTAGAATAGAGGGTTTCCTGTCTCTGTCATAGAACTAGAATAGAGGGTTTCCTGTCTCTGTCATTTGACTAGAATAGAAGGTTTCCTGTCTCTGTCATTTGACTAGAATAGAAGGTTTCCTGTCTCTGTCATAGAACTAGAATAGAAGGTTTCCTGTCTCTGTCATTTGACTAGAATAGAAGGTTTCCTGTCTCTGTCATTTGACTAGAATAGAAGGTTTCCTGTCTCTGTCATTTGACTAGAATAGAAGGTTTCCTGTCTCTGTCATTTGACTAGAATAGAAGGTTTCCTGTCTCTGTCATAGAACTAGAATAGAAGGTTTCCTGTCTCTGTCATTTGACTAGAATAGAAGGTTTCCTGTCTCTGTCATTTGACTAGAATAGAAGGTTTCCTGTCTCTGTCATTTGACTAGAATAGAAGGTTTCCTTTCTCTGTCATTTGACTAGAATAGAAGGTTTCCTGTCTCTGTCATAGAACTAGAATAGAAGGTTTCCTGTCTCTGTCATAGAACTAGAATAGAAGGTTTCCTGTCTCTGTCATAGAACTAGAATAGAAGGTTTCCTGTCTCTGTCATTTGACTAGAATAGAAGGTTTCCTGTCTCTGTCATTTGACTAGAATAGAAGGTTTCCTGTCTCTGTCATTTGACTAGAATAGAATGTTTCCTGTCTCTGTCATTTGACTAGAATAGAAGGTTTCCTGTCTCTGTCATTTGACTAGAATAGAAGGTTTCCTTTCTCTGTCATTTGACTAGAATAGAAGGTTTCCTGTCTCTGCCATAGAACTAGAATAGAAGGTTTCCTGTCTCTGTCATAGAACTAGAATAGAAGGTTTCCTGTCTCTGTCATAGAACTAGAATAGAAGGTTTCCTGTCTCTGTCATAGAACTAGAATAGAAGGTTTCCTGTCTCTGTCATTTGACTAGAATAGAAGGTTTCCTGTCTCTGTCATTTGACTAGAATAGAAGGTTTCCTGTCTCTGTCATTTGACTAGAATAGAAGGTTTCCTGTCTCTGTCATAGAACTAGAATAGAAGGTTTCCTGTCTCTGTCATAGAACTAGAATAGAAGGTTCCCTGTCTCTGTCATTTGACTAGAATAGAAGGTTTCCTGTCTCTGTCATAGAACTAGAATAGAGGGTTTCCTGTCTCTGTCATAGAACTAGAATAGAAGGTTTCCTGTCTCTGTCATAGAACTAGAATAGAAGGTTTCCTGTCTCTGTCATAGAACTAGAATAGAAGGTTCCCTGTCTCTGTCATTTGACTAGAATAGAAGGTTTCCTGTCTCTGTCATAGAACTAGAATAGAGGGTTTCCTGTCTCTGTCATAGAACTAGAATAGAAGGTTTCCTGTCTCTGTCATAGAACTAGAATAGAAGGTTTCCTGTCTCTGTCATAGAACTAGAATAGAAGGTTCCCTGTCTCTGTCATTTGACTAGAATAGAAGGTTTCCTGTCTCTGTCATAGAACTAGAATAGAAGGTTCCCTGTCTCTGTCATAGAACTAGAATAGAGGGTTTCCTGTCTCTGTCATAGAACTAGAATAGAAGGTTTCCTGTCTCTGTCATTTGACTAGAATAGAAGGTTTCCTGTCTCTGTCATAGAACTAGAATAGAAGGTTTCCTGTCTCTGTCATTTGACTAGAATAGAAGGTTTCCTGTCTCTGTCATAGAACTAGAATAGAGGGTTTCCTGTCTCTGTCATAGAACTAGAATAGAAGGTTTCCTGTCTCTGTCATAGAACTAGAATAGAAGGTTTCCTGTCTCTGTCATAGAACTAGAATAGAAGGTTCCCTGTCTCTGTCATTTGACTAGAATAGAAGGTTTCCTGTCTCTGTCATAGAACTAGAATAGAAGGTTCCCTGTCTCTGTCATAGAACTAGAATAGAGGGTTTCCTGTCTCTGTCATAGAACTAGAATAGAAGGTTTCCTGTCTCTGTCATTTGACTAGAATAGAAGGTTTCCTGTCTCTGTCATAGAACTAGAATAGAGGGTTTCCTGTCTCTGTCATAGAACTAGAATAGAAGGTTTCCTGTCTCTGTCATAGAACTAGAATAGAAGGTTTCCTGTCTCTGTCATAGAACTAGAATAGAAGGTTCCCTGTCTCTGTCATTTGACTAGAATAGAAGGTTTCCTGTCTCTGTCATTTGACTAGAATAGAAGGTTTCCTGTCTCTGTCATTTGACTAGAATAGAAGGTTTCCTGTCTCTGTCATAGAACTAGAATAGAAGGTTTCCTGTCTCTGTCATTAGACTAGAATAGAAGGTTTCCTTTCTCTGTCATTTGACTAGAATAGAAGGTTTCCTGTCTCTGTCATTTGACTAGAATAGAAGGTTTCCTGTCTCTGTCATTTGACTAGAATAGAAGGTTTCCTGTCTCTGTCATTTGACTAGAATAGAAGGTTTCCTGTCTCTGTCATTTGACTAGAATAGAAGGTTCCCTGTCTCTGTCATAGAACTAGAATAGAAGGTTTCCTGTCTCTGTCATTTGACTAGAATAGAAGGTTTCCTGTCTCTGTCATTTGACTAGAGTAGAAGGTTTCCTTTCTCTGTCATTTGACTAGAATAGAAGGTTTCTTGTCTCTGTCATTTGACTAGAATAGAAGGTTTCCTTTCTCTGTCATTTGACTATAATAGAAGGTTTCCTTTCTCTGTCATTTGACTAGAATAGAAGGTTTCCTTTCTCTGTCATTTGACTATAATAGAAGGTTTCCTTTCTCTGTCATTTGACTAGAATAGAAGGTTTCCTTTCTCTGTCATTTGACTAGAATAGAGGGTTTCCTGTCTCTGTCATAGAACTAGAATAGAAGGTTTCCTGTCTCTGTCATAGAACTAGAATAGAGGGTTTCCTGTCTCTGTCATAGAACTAGAATAGAGGGTTTCCTGTCTCTGTCATAGAACTAGAATAGAGGGTTTCCTGTCTCTGTCATTTGACTAGAATAGAAGGTTTCCTGTCTCTGTCATTTGACTAGAATAGAAGGTTTCCTGTCTCTGTCATAGAACTAGAATAGAAGGTTTCCTGTCTCTGTCATTTGACTAGAATAGAAGGTTTCCTGTCTCTGTCATTTGACTAGAATAGAAGGTTTCCTGTCTCTGTCATTTGACTAGAATAGAAGGTTTCCTGTCTCTGTCATTTGACTAGAATAGAAGGTTTCCTGTCTCTGTCATAGAACTAGAATAGAAGGTTTCCTGTCTCTGTCATTTGACTAGAATAGAAGGTTTCCTGTCTCTGTCATTTGACTAGAATAGAAGGTTTCCTGTCTCTGTCATTTGACTAGAATAGAAGGTTTCCTTTCTCTGTCATTTGACTAGAATAGAAGGTTTCCTGTCTCTGTCATAGAACTAGAATAGAAGGTTTCCTGTCTCTGTCATAGAACTAGAATAGAAGGTTTCCTGTCTCTGTCATAGAACTAGAATAGAAGGTTTCCTGTCTCTGTCATTTGACTAGAATAGAAGGTTTCCTGTCTCTGTCATTTGACTAGAATAGAAGGTTTCCTGTCTCTGTCATTTGACTAGAATAGAATGTTTCCTGTCTCTGTCATTTGACTAGAATAGAAGGTTTCCTGTCTCTGTCATTTGACTAGAATAGAAGGTTTCCTTTCTCTGTCATTTGACTAGAATAGAAGGTTTCCTGTCTCTGCCATAGAACTAGAATAGAAGGTTTCCTGTCTCTGTCATAGAACTAGAATAGAAGGTTTCCTGTCTCTGTCATAGAACTAGAATAGAAGGTTTCCTGTCTCTGTCATAGAACTAGAATAGAAGGTTTCCTGTCTCTGTCATAGAACTAGAATAGAAGGTTCCCTGTCTCTGTCATTTGACTAGAATAGAAGGTTTCCTGTCTCTGTCATAGAACTAGAATAGAGGGTTTCCTGTCTCTGTCATAGAACTAGAATAGAAGGTTTCCTGTCTCTGTCATAGAACTAGAATAGAAGGTTTCCTGTCTCTGTCATAGAACTAGAATAGAAGGTTCCCTGTCTCTGTCATTTGACTAGAATAGAAGGTTTCCTGTCTCTGTCATAGAACTAGAATAGAGGGTTTCCTGTCTCTGTCATAGAACTAGAATAGAAGGTTTCCTGTCTCTGTCATAGAACTAGAATAGAAGGTTTCCTGTCTCTGTCATAGAACTAGAATAGAAGGTTCCCTGTCTCTGTCATTTGACTAGAATAGAAGGTTTCCTGTCTCTGTCATAGAACTAGAATAGAAGGTTCCCTGTCTCTGTCATAGAACTAGAATAGAGGGTTTCCTGTCTCTGTCATAGAACTAGAATAGAAGGTTTCCTGTCTCTGTCATTTGACTAGAATAGAAGGTTTCCTGTCTCTGTCATAGAACTAGAATAGAAGGTTTCCTGTCTCTGTCATTTGACTAGAATAGAAGGTTTCCTGTCTCTGTCATAGAACTAGAATAGAGGGTTTCCTGTCTCTGTCATAGAACTAGAATAGAAGGTTTCCTGTCTCTGTCATAGAACTAGAATAGAAGGTTCCCTGTCTCTGTCATTTGACTAGAATAGAAGGTTTCCTGTCTCTGTCATAGAACTAGAATAGAAGGTTCCCTGTCTCTGTCATAGAACTAGAATAGAGGGTTTCCTGTCTCTGTCATAGAACTAGAATAGAAGGTTTCCTGTCTCTGTCATTTGACTAGAATAGAAGGTTTCCTGTCTCTGTCATAGAACTAGAATAGAGGGTTTCCTGTCTCTGTCATAGAACTAGAATAGAAGGTTTCCTGTCTCTGTCATAGAACTAGAATAGAAGGTTTCCTGTCTCTGTCATAGAACTAGAATAGAAGGTTCCCTGTCTCTGTCATTTGACTAGAATAGAAGGTTTCCTGTCTCTGTCATTTGACTAGAATAGAAGGTTTCCTGTCTCTGTCATTTGACTAGAATAGAAGGTTTCCTGTCTCTGTCATAGAACTAGAATAGAAGGTTTCCTGTCTCTGTCATTAGACTAGAATAGAAGGTTTCCTTTCTCTGTCATTTGACTAGAATAGAAGGTTTCCTGTCTCTGTCATTTGACTAGAATAGAAGGTTTCCTGTCTCTGTCATTTGACTAGAATAGAAGGTTTCCTGTCTCTGTCATTTGACTAGAATAGAAGGTTTCCTGTCTCTGTCATTTGACTAGAATAGAAGGTTCCCTGTCTCTGTCATAGAACTAGAATAGAAGGTTTCCTGTCTCTGTCATTTGACTAGAATAGAAGGTTTCCTGTCTCTGTCATTTGACTAGAATAGAAGGTTTCCTTTCTCTGTCATTTGACTAGAATAGAAGGTTTCTTGTCTCTGTCATTTGACTAGAATAGAAGGTTTCCTTTCTCTGTCATTTGACTATAATAGAAGGTTTCCTTTCTCTGTCATTTGACTATAATAGAAGGTTTCCTTTCTCTGTCATTTGACTAGAATAGAAGGTTTCCTTTATCTGTCATAGAACTAGAATAGAAGGTTTCCTTTCTCTGTCATTTGACTAGAATAGAGGGTTTCCTGTCTCTGTCATAGAACTAGAATAGAAGGTTTCCTGTCTCTGTCATAGAACTAGAATAGAAGGTTTCCTGTCTCTGTCATTTGACTAGAATAGAAGGTTTCCTGTCTCTGTCATAGAACTAGAATAGAAGGTTTCCTGTCTCTGTCATAGAACTAGAATAGAAGGTTTCCTGTCTCTGTCATTTGACTAGAATAGAAGGTTTCCTGTCTCTGTCATTTGACTAGAATATAAGGTTTCCTGTCTCTGTCATTTGACTAGAATAGAAGGTTTCCTGTCTCTGTCATTTGACTAGAATAGAAGGTTTCCTGTCTCTGTCATTTGACTAGAATAGAAGGTTTCCTGTCTCTGTCATTTGACTAGAATAGAAGGTTTCCTGTCTCTGTCATAGAACTAGAATAGAAGGTTTCCTGTCTCTGTCATTTGACTAGAATAGAAGGTTTCCTGTCTCTGTCATTTGACTAGAATAGAAGGTTTCCTGTCTCTGTCATTTGACTAGAATAGAAGGTTTCCTGTCTCTGTCATTTGACTAGAATAGAAGGTTTCCTGTCTCTGTCATAGAACTAGAATAGAAGGTTTCCTTTCTCTGTCATAGAACTAGAATAGAAGGTTTCCTGTCTCTGTCATAGAACTAGAATAGAAGGTTTCCTGTCTCTGTCATAGAACTAGAATAGAAGGTTTCCTGTCTCTGTCATAGAACTAGAATAGAAGGTTCCCTGTCTCTGTCATTTGACTAGAATAGAAGGTTTCCTGTCTCTGTCATAGAACTAGAATAGAGGGTTTCCTGTCTCTGTCATAGAACTAGAATAGAAGGTTTCCTGTCTCTGTCATAGAACTAGAATAGAAGGTTTCCTGTCTCTGTCATAGAACTAGAATAGAAGGTTCCCTGTCTCTGTCATTTGACTAGAATAGAAGGTTTCCTGTCTCTGTCATAGAACTAGAATAGAAGGTTCCCTGTCTCTGTCATAGAACTAGAATAGAGGGTTTCCTGTCTCTGTCATAGAACTAGAATAGAAGGTTTCCTGTCTCTGTCATTTGACTAGAATAGAAGGTTTCCTGTCTCTGTCATAGAACTAGAATAGAAGGTTTCCTGTCTCTGTCATTTGACTAGAATAGAAGGTTTCCTGTCTCTGTCATAGAACTAGAATAGAGGGTTTCCTGTCTCTGTCATAGAACTAGAATAGAAGGTTTCCTGTCTCTGTCATAGAACTAGAATAGAAGGTTCCCTGTCTCTGTCATTTGACTAGAATAGAAGGTTTCCTGTCTCTGTCATAGAACTAGAATAGAAGGTTCCCTGTCTCTGTCATAGAACTAGAATAGAGGGTTTCCTGTCTCTGTCATAGAACTAGAATAGAAGGTTTCCTGTCTCTGTCATTTGACTAGAATAGAAGGTTTCCTGTCTCTGTCATAGAACTAGAATAGAGGGTTTCCTGTCTCTGTCATAGAACTAGAATAGAAGGTTTCCTGTCTCTGTCATAGAACTAGAATAGAAGGTTTCCTGTCTCTGTCATAGAACTAGAATAGAAGGTTCCCTGTCTCTGTCATTTGACTAGAATAGAAGGTTTCCTGTCTCTGTCATTTGACTAGAATAGAAGGTTTCCTGTCTCTGTCATTTGACTAGAATAGAAGGTTTCCTGTCTCTGTCATAGAACTAGAATAGAAGGTTTCCTGTCTCTGTCATTAGACTAGAATAGAAGGTTTCCTTTCTCTGTCATTTGACTAGAATAGAAGGTTTCCTGTCTCTGTCATTTGACTAGAATAGAAGGTTTCCTGTCTCTGTCATTTGACTAGAATAGAAGGTTTCCTGTCTCTGTCATTTGACTAGAATAGAAGGTTTCCTGTCTCTGTCATTTGACTAGAATAGAAGGTTCCCTGTCTCTGTCATAGAACTAGAATAGAAGGTTTCCTGTCTCTGTCATTTGACTAGAATAGAAGGTTTCCTGTCTCTGTCATTTGACTAGAATAGAAGGTTTCCTTTCTCTGTCATTTGACTAGAATAGAAGGTTTCTTGTCTCTGTCATTTGACTAGAATAGAAGGTTTCCTTTCTCTGTCATTTGACTATAATAGAAGGTTTCCTTTCTCTGTCATTTGACTATAATAGAAGGTTTCCTTTCTCTGTCATTTGACTAGAATAGAAGGTTTCCTTTATCTGTCATAGAACTAGAATAGAAGGTTTCCTTTCTCTGTCATTTGACTAGAATAGAGGGTTTCCTGTCTCTGTCATAGAACTAGAATAGAAGGTTTCCTGTCTCTGTCATAGAACTAGAATAGAAGGTTTCCTGTCTCTGTCATTTGACTAGAATAGAAGGTTTCCTGTCTCTGTCATAGAACTAGAATAGAAGGTTTCCTGTCTCTGTCATAGAACTAGAATAGAAGGTTTCCTGTCTCTGTCATTTGACTAGAATAGAAGGTTTCCTGTCTCTGTCATTTGACTAGAATAGAAGGTTTCCTGTCTCTGTCATTTGACTAGAATAGAAGGTTTCCTGTCTCTGTCATTTGACTAGAATAGAAGGTTTCCTGTCTCTGTCATTTGACTAGAATAGAAGGTTTCCTGTCTCTGTCATTTGACTAGAATAGAAGGTTTCCTGTCTCTGTCATAGAACTAGAATAGAAGGTTTCCTGTCTCTGTCATTTGACTAGAATAGAAGGTTTCCTGTCTCTGTCATTTGACTAGAATAGAAGGTTTCCTGTCTCTGTCATTTGACTAGAATAGAAGGTTTCCTGTCTCTGTCATTTGACTAGAATAGAAGGTTTCCTGTCTCTGTCATAGAACTAGAATAGAAGGTTTCCTTTCTCTGTCATAGAACTAGAATAGAAGGTTTCCTGTCTCTGTCATAGAACTAGAATAGAAGGTTCCCTGTCTCTGTCATTTGACTAGAATAGAAGGTTTCCTGTCTCTGTCATTTGACTAGAATAGAAGGTTTCCTGTCTCTGTCATAGAACTAGAATAGAAGGTTTCCTGTCTCTGTCATTTGACTAGAATAGAAGGTTTCCTGTCTCTGTCATTTGACTAGAATAGAAGGTTTCCTGTCTCTGTCATTTGACTAGAATAGAAGGTTTCCTGTCTCTGTCATTTGACTAGAATAGAAGGTTTCCTGTCTCTGTCATAGAACTAGAATAGAAGGTTTCCTTTCTCTGTCATAGAACTAGAATAGAAGGTTTCCTGTCTCTGTCATAGAACTAGAATAGAAGGTTTCCCGTCTCTGTCATTTGACTAGAATAGAAGGTTTCCCGTCTCTGTCATTTGACTAGAATAGAATAGATTCTGTATCGTCTCAGCAGATATTTCTGTCGATGATCGGGTGAGATTTCTTTTTACCAGACACCAAGTCACCTTGGTGCATAATGTTCTCTCTCTCTCTCTCTCTGTCGCTCTCTCTCTCTCTCTCTCTCTGTCGTGCTCTCTCTCTCTCTCTCTCTCTGTCGCGCTCTCTCTCTCTCTCTCTCTCTGTCGCGCTCTCTCTCTCTCTCTGTCGTGCTCTCTCTCTCTCTCTCTCTGTTTCTCTCTCTCTCTCTCTGTTTCTCTCTCTCTGTTTCTCTCTCTCTCTCTCTCTCTCCCTCTCTCTGTTTCTCTCTGTCACTCTCTCTCTCTCTCTCTCAATTCAATTCAATTCAATTCAAGGGGCTTTATTGACATGGGAAACGTGTTAACATTGCCAAAGCAAGTGAGGTAGATATTATACAAAAGTGAAATAAACAATCAAAATTAACAATAAACATTACACATACAGAAGTGTCAAAACAATAAAGACATTACAAATGTCATATTATATATATATACAGTGTTGTAACAATGTACAAATAGTTAAAGTACACAAAGGAAAATAAATAAGCATAAATATGGGTTGTATTTACAATGGTGTTTGTTCTTCACTGGTTGCCCTTTTCTTGTGGCAACAGGTCACACATCTTTCTGCTGTGATGGCACACTGTGGAATTTCACCCAGTAGATATGAGAGTTTATCAAAATTGGATTTGTTTTCAAATTCTTTGTGGATCTGTGTAATCTGAGGGAAATATGCGTCTCTAATATGGTCATACATCTGGCAGGAGGTTAGGAAGTGCAGCTCAGATTCCACCTCATTTTGTGGGCAGTGAGCACATAGCCTGTCTTCTCTTGAGAGCCATGTCTGCCTACGGCGGCCTTTCTCAATAGCAAGGCTATGCTCACTGAGTCTGTACATAGTCAAAGCTTTCCTTAAGTTTGGGTCAGTCACAGTGGTCAGGTTTTCTGCGACTGTGTACTCTCTGTTTAGGGCCAAATAGCATTCTAGTTTGCTCTGTTTTTTTGTTAATTCTTTCCAATGTGTCAAGTAAATATCTTTTTGTTTTCTCATGATTTGGTTGGGTCTAATTGTGCTGCTGTCCTGGGGCTCTGTGGGGTGTGTTTGTGAACAGAGCCTCAGGACCAGCTTGCTTAGAAGACTCTTCTCCCGGTTCATCTCTCTTTAGGTGATGGCTTTGTTATGGAATCGGCCTAATTCTGCTCTGCTTGCATTATTTGGTGTTCTACGTTGTACACAAAAGGATATTTTTGCAGAATTCTGCATGTAGAGTCTCAATTTGGTGTTTGTCAGATTTTGTGAATCCTTGGTTGGTGAGTGGACCCCAGACCTCACAACCATAAAGGGCAATGGGTTCTATAACTGATTCAAGTATTTTTAGCCAGATCCTAATTGGTATGTTGAATTTTATGTTCCTTTTGATGGCATAGAAGGTATGTATAGTTCTTTGTGTGCTGTAGGGCAACGGTGTCTAGATGGAATTTGTATTTGTGGTCCTGACGACTGGACCTTTTTGGAACACCAATATTTTGGTCTTACTGAGATTTACTGTCAGGGCCCAGGTCTGACAGAATCTGTGCAGAAGATGCTGCTGTAGGCCCTCCTTGGTTGGTGACAGAAGCACCAGATCATCAGCAAACAGTAGACGTTTGACTTCAGATTCTAGTAGGGTGAGGCCGGGTGCTGCAGCCTGTTCTAGTGTAGGTGAGGACCAAAGCGCAGCATGTTTATTGACACTGAAGACTAAATACAAAAATAACAAAGAAAATAAATTCTCTATGGCCAGGACATCTAGTGCCCTCACCAATCCATTGATATATATGTAGAAGAGGGTGGGGCTTAAGCTGCATCCCTGTCTCACCCCACGGCCCTGTGGGAAGAAATGTGTGTTATTTGCCAATTTTAACAGCACACTTGTTGTTTGTGTTCATGGATTTTATAATGTCGTATGTTTTACCCCAAACACCACTTTCCATCAATTTGTATAGCAGACCCTCATGACAAATTGAGTCGAAGGAAGGCTTTTTGAAATCAACAAAGCATGAGAAGACTTTGCCTTTGTTTTGGTTTGTTTGGTTGTCTCTCTCTTTCTCTCTCTCTCTCTCTCTCTCTCTCTCTCTCTCTGTTCCTGTAGCCATTATGTCACCATGACAACCAGGACTCAGCCAGGGCTCATGATGTGTCTGTTCTATAGTAATATAACGTAGTTCTAATTGACTATATTCCTCAGGTCCTTGGACTCTCACTGTTCTCTGTGGCTGTGCGTCATAGCCGGAATCACAAATGGCACCCTAATCCTTATATAGTGGACTACCTTTGACCAGTACCCATAAGGAATAGGGTCCCATTTGGAACGCAGACGTCATCCTCAGTTCAGCAATGTGTATAACATTTTCCTCCCAGACTCCAGTGATGCTGTTCTCCATGATTTTATGTGGATTGTTTGCTCTTCCACTTCATTCTCCTCCTCCACCTCTTCCTCCACTACCTCTTCCTCCTCCACCTCTTCCTCCACTACCTCTTCCTCCACTACCTCTTCCTCCTCCACCTCTTCCTCCTACACTGCTTCCTCCTCCACCTCTTCCTCCACCTCTTCCTCCACTACCTCTTCCTCCTCCACCTCTTCCTCCTCTTCCTCCACTACCTCTTCCTCCTCCACCTCTTCCTCCTACACTGCTTCCTCCTCCACCTCTTCCTCCTACACTGCTTCCTCCTCCACCTCTTCCTCCACTACCCCTTCCTCCTCCACCTCTTCTTCCTTCTCCTTCCTCCACCTCTTCCTCCACCTCTTCCTCCACTACCTCTTCCTCCTACACTGCTTCCTCCTCCACCTCTTCCTTCACTACCTCTTCCTCCTCCACCTCTTCCTCCACCTCTTCCTCCACTACCTCTTCCTCCACTACCTCTTCCTCCTCCACCTCTTCCTCCTACACTGCTTCCTCCTCCACCTCTTCCTCCACCTCTTCCTCCACTACCTCTTCCTCCTCCACCTCTTCCTCCACCTCTTCCTCCACTACCTCTTCCTCCACTACCTCTTCCTCCACTACCTCTTCCTCCTCCACCTCTTCCTCCTACACTGCTTCCTCCTCCACCTCTTCCTCCTCCACCTCTTACTCCACTACCTCTTCCTCCTCCACCTCTTCCTCCACTACCTCTTCCTCCTCCACCTCTTCCTCCTCCACTGCTTCCTCCTCCACCTCTTCCTCCTACACTGCTTCCTCCTCCACCTCTTCCTCCACTACCTCTTCCTCCTACACCTCTTCCTCCTACACTGCTTCCTCCTCCACCTCTTCCTCCTCCACTGCTTCCTCCTCCACCTCTTCCTCCTCCACCTCTTCCTCCTACACTGCTTCCTCCTCCACCTCTTCCTCCACTACCTCTTCCTCCTACACCTCTTCCTCCTACACTGCTTCCTCCTCCACCTCTTCCTCCTCTACCTCTTCCTCCTCCACCTCTTCCTCCTACACTGCTTCCTCCTCCACCTCTTCCTCCTACACTGCTTCCTCCTCCACCTCTTCCTCCTACACTGATTCCTCCTCCACCTCTTCCTCCACTACCTCTTCCTCCTACACTGCTTCCTCCTCCACCTCTTTCTCCACTACCTCTTCCTCCTACACCTCTTCCTCCTACACTGCTTCCTCCTACACCTCTTCCTCCTACACTGCTTCCTCCTCCACCTCTTCCTCCTCCACCTCTTCCTCCTCCACCTCTTCCTCCACCACTTTTTGCTCCTCCACCTCTTCCTCCTACACCTCTTCCTCCTGCACCTCTTCCTCCTCCACCTCTTCCTTCACCACTTCTTCCTCCTACACCTCTTCTTCCTCCACCACTTCATCCTCCTACACCTCTTCCTCCTCCACCTCTTCCTCCTACACCTCTTCCTCCTACACCTCTTCCTCCTCCATCTCTTCCTCCTCCACCTCTTCCTCTCCTCTTCTTCTTCCCCCTCCACCTCTTCCACTTCCTCTTCTTCTTCCTCCTACACCTCTTCCTCCTACACCTCTTCCTCCTCCATCTCTTCCTCCTCCACCTCTTCCTCTCCTCTTCTTCTTCCCCCTCCACCTCTTCCACTTCCTCTTCTTCTTCCTCCTACACCTCTTCCTCCTACACCTCTTCCTCCTACACCTCTTCCTCCTACACCTCTTCCTCCTCCATCTCTTCCTCCTCCACCTCTTCCTCTCCTCTTCTTCTTCCCCCTCCACCTCTTCCACTTCCTCTTCTTCTTCCTCCTACACCTCTTCCTCCTACATCTCTTCCTCCTACACCTCTTCCTCCTACATCTCTTCCTCCTACACCTCTTCCTCCTACATTTAACATTACATTTAAGTCATTTGGCAGACGCTCTTATCCAGAGCGACTTACAAATTGGTGAATTCACCTTATGACATCCAGTGGAACAGCCACTTTACAATAGTGCATCTAAATCATTTAAGGGGGGGGGGGGTTGAAGGATTACTTTATCCTATCCTCCTCCCCCTCCACCTCTTCCACTTCCTCTTCTTCTTCCTCCTCCACCTCTTCCTCCTCCACCTCTTCCTCCTACTGCTTCCTCCTCCACCTCTTCCTTCACTACCTCTTCCTCCTCCACCTCTTCCTCCCACCTCTTCCTCCACTACCTCTTCCTCCACTACCTCTTCCTCCTCCACCTCTTCCTCCTACACTGCTTCCTCCTCCACCTCTTCCTCCACCTCTTCCTCCACTACCTCTTCCTCCTCCACCTCTTCCTCCACCTCTTCCTCCACTACCTCTTCCTCCACTACCTCTTCCTCCACTACCTCTTCCTCCTCCACCTCTTCCTCCTACACTGCTTCCTCCTCCACCTCTTCCTCCTCCACCTCTTACTCCACTACCTCTTCCTCCTCCACCTCTTCCTCCACTACCTCTTCCTCCTCCACCTCTTCCTCCTCCACTGCTTCCTCCTCCCACCTCTTCCTCCTACACTGCTTCCTCCTCCACCTCTTCCTCCACTACCTCTTCCTCCTACACCTCTTCCTCCTACACTGCTTCCTCCTCCACCTCTTCCTCCTCCACTGCTTCCTCCTCCACCTCTTCCTCCTCCACCTCTTCCTCCTACACTGCTTCCTCCTCCACCTCTTCCTCCACTACCTCTTCCTCCTACACCTCTTCCTCCTACACTGCTTCCTCCTCCACCTCTTCCTCCTCTACCTCTTCCTCCTCCACCTCTTCCTCCTACACTGCTTCCTCCTCCACCTCTTCCTCCTACACTGCTTCCTCCTCCACCTCTTCCTCCTACACTGATTCCTCCTCCACCTCTTCCTCCACTACCTCTTCCTCCTACACTGCTTCCTCCTCCACCTCTTTCTCCACTACCTCTTCCTCCTACACTGCTTCCTCCTACACTGCTTCCTCCTACACCTCTTCCTCCTACACTGCTTCCTCCTCCACCTCTTCCTCCTCCACCTCTTCCTCCTCCACCTCTTCCTCCACCACTTTTGCTCCTCCACCTCTTCCTCCTACACCTCTTCCTCCTGCACCTCTTCCTCCTCCACCTCTTCCTTCACCACTTCTTCCTCCTACACCTCTTCTTCCTCCACCACTTCATCCTCCTACACCTCTTCCTCCTCCACCTCTTCCTCCTACACCTCTTCCTCCTACACCTCTTCCTCCTCCATCTCTTCCTCCTCCACCTCTTCCTCTCCTCTTCTTCTTCCCCCTCCACCTCTTCCACTTCCTCTTCTTCTTCCTCCTACACCTCTTCCTCCTACACCTCTTCCTCCTCCATCTCTTCCTCCTCCCACCTCTTCCTCTCCTCTTCTTCTTCCCCCTCCACCTCTTCCACTTCCTCTTCTTCTTCCTCCTACACCTCTTCCTCCTACACCTCTTCCTCCTACACCTCTTCCTCCTACACCTCTTCCTCCTCCATCTCTTCCTCCTCCACCTCTTCCTCTCCTCTTCTTCTTCCCCCTCCACCTCTTCCACTTCCTCTTCTTCTTCCTCCTACACCTCTTCCTCCTACATCTCTTCCTCCTACACCTCTTCCTCCTACATCTCTTCCTCCTACATCTCTTCCTCCTACACCTCTTCCTCCTACATTTAACATTACATTTAAGTCATTTGGCAGGCGCTCTTATCCAGAGCGACTTACAAATTGGTGAATTCACCTTATGACATCCAGTGGAACAGCCACTTTACAATAGTGCATCTAAATCATTTAAGGGGGGGGGGGGGTGGAAGGATTACTTTATCCTATCCTCCTCCCCCTCCACCTCTTCCACTTCCTCTTCTTCTTCCTCCTCCACCTCTTCCTCCTCCACCTCTTCCTCCTACACCTCTTCCTCCTCCATCTCTTCCCCCTCCACCTCTTCCACTTCCTCTTCTTCTTCCTCCTCCACCTCTTCCTCATCCTCCTCTACCTCATTGTCCTCCTTTTCCTCTGTAAAAATCTGGTGGGAAGTGAGCTGACAACCGTGTGTCTATGATGAAATAGTAAAGACATGTTGTTGTTCTCCTCTCCAGGGTTCTCTGTGTCAGTACCTGAGTCTGCAGACAGGAGACTGGGTCAGCTGTTGTCGCCTCACACACTCTGTCACACGGGGGCTGGCCTACCTGCACACTGAGCTGCTGAGAGGAGGTAGGAGTCACCTTCACACACACTGGGGATTGCACAAGCACACAGATGTACACGGACGTGGACACACACACTCACTCACTCACTCACTCACTCACTCACTCACTCACTCACTCACTCACTCACTCACTCACTCACTCACACACACTCACTCACTCACTCATTCTCTCACTCACTCATTCTCTCACTCACTCACTCTCTCACACACACTCACACACACACACACACACAGTTCTCACTCACCGTCACACCCCTTCATTTCATTTACATGCTCAGACAGCCCCAGTGAAACACTATCTCCCGTCGCCAAGCCGTCAGAATGTGATGAATCACTGAGGAGGATTTTTACTGCCTTCACGTGTGTGTGTGTGTGTGTGTGTGTGTGTGTGTGTGTGTGTGTTTAAAAGTTGTATGGTTTGTTTAATATTGCAATCATTGGTTTTGTTTGACATACATTTAAAAGTAAAAATCGGACTCTCCACATCACTCTGTTAATATGGATTTGCCAATGCATAATTAATTGTCTGCTTACAGACGTGCGTCACATGTTCGGGAAATGGTTAGGTAGTTTAGACGGCACACTAGCACTTCCACACTCCGTTCCCCAGGGGCCAGCAGCAACCTTGTACATGTGCTGAGCCTGGTTGATAAGCAATTAGGGATTGTCAGTCAGGGTCCCTGTTTGAGAGCTGTGAGGTTGCTGGTTGGTTTAGTGGCCATCCAGGCTTTTCTTTTGTTTATAGTGGTCTTTTAGGGATGCCTGTTTCTAGTGCTCCTTTAGGCATGCCTGTTTCTAGTGCTCCTTTAGGCATGCCTGTTTCTAGTGCTCCTTTAGGCATGCCTGTTTCTAGTGGTCCTTTAGGGATGCCTGTTTCTTACATTTACATTTATGTCATTTGGCAGACGCTCTTATCCAGAGCGACTTACAAATTGGTGAATTCACCTTATATTCTTGGGGTCCTTTAGGCATGCCTGTTTCTAGTGCTCCTTTAGGCATGCCTGTTTCTAGTGCTCCTTTAGGGATGCCTGTTTCTAGTGGTCCTTTAGGGATGCCTGTTTCTAGTGCTCCTTTAGGGATGCCTGTTTCTAGTGCTCCTTTAGGCATGCCTGTTTCTAGTGCTCCTTTAGGGATGCCTGTTTCTAGTGCTCCTTTAGGGATGCCTGTTTCTAGTGGTCCTTTAGGGATGCCTGTTTCTAGTGCTCCTTTAGGCATGCCTGTCTCTAGTGCTCCTTTAGGGATGCCTGTTTCTAGGGGTCCTTTAGGCATGCCTGTTTCTAGTGCTCCTTTAGGCATGCCTGTTTCTAGTGCTCCTTTAGGGATGTCTGTTTCTAGGGGTCCTTTAGGGATGTCTGTTTCTAGGGGTCCTTTAGGCCAGCCTGTTTCTAGGGTCCTTTAGGGATGCCTGTTTCTAGGGGTCCTTTAGGCATGCATGTTTCTAGGGGTCCTTTTTGTATCTATTTGTTTCGGTCACCATCTGAACATTCAAATCCTCTTGGGCTCACCAACTCAAAGGAGTCAAGACCGAGCTGGTCATGGACCTAAGGTAATCCAGCACGGTTCTCAAACGCTGATTTCTCACATAAATGCACACATTCATTCAGGTTAAAGACCATTTAACGAGGACGCCTACAGACAAGTCAGGTTACAGACCATGTAACTAGGACCCCTAGACAGTCAGGTTACAGACCATGTAGCTAGGACCCCTAGACAGTCAGGTTACAGACCATGTAGCTAGGCACCCCTAGAGAGTCAGGTTACAGACCATGTAGCTAGGACCTCTAGACAGTCAGGTTACAGACCATGTAACTAGGACCCCTAGACATAATGAGTCAGGTTACAGACCATGTAGCTAGGACCTCTAGACAGTCAGGTTACAGACCATGTAGCTAGGACCCCTAGAGAGTCAGGTTACAGACCATGTAGCTAGGACCTCTAGACATTTACATCATTACATTTAAGTCATTTAGCAGACGCTCTTATCCAGAGCGACTTACAAATTGGTGAATTCACCTTCTGACATCCAGTGGAACAGCCACTTTACAATAGTGCATCTAAATCATTTAAGGGGGGTGAGAAGGATTACTTTATCCTATCCTAGGTATTCCTTGAAGAGGTGGGGTTTCAGGTGTCTCCGGAAGGTGGTGATTGACTCCGCTGTCCTGGCGTCGTGAGGGAGTTTGTTCCACCATTGGGGGGCCAGAGCAGCGAACAGTTTTGACTGGGCTGAGCGGGAACTGTACTTCCTCAGTGGTAGGGAGGCGAGCAGGCCAGAGGTGGATGAACGCAGTGCCCTTGTTTGGGTGTAGGGCCTGATCAGAGCCTGGAGGTACTGCGGTGCCGTTCCCCTCACAGCTCCGTAGGCAAGCACCATGGTCTTGTAGCGGATGCGAGCTTCAACTGGAAGCCAGTGGAGAGAGCGGAGGAGCGGGGTGACGTGAGAGAACTTGGGAAGGTTGAACACCAGACGGGCTGCGGCGTTCTGGATGAGTTGTAGGGGTTTAATGGCACAGGCAGGGAGCCCAGCCAACAGCGAGTTGCAGTAATCCAGACGGGAGATGACAAGTGCCTGGATTAGGACCTGCGCCGCTTCCTGTGTGAGGCAGGGTCGTACTCTGCGGATGTTGTAGAGCATGAACCTACAGGAACGGGCCACCGCCATGATGTTAGTTGAGAACGACAGGGTGTTGTCCAGGATCACGCCAAGGTTCTTAGCGCTCTGGGAGGAGGACACAATGGAGTTGTCAACCGTGATGGCGAGATCATGGAACGGGCAGTCCTTCCCCGGGAGGAAGAGCAGCTCCGTCTTGCCGAGGTTCAGCTTGAGGTGGTGATCCGTCATCCACACTGATATGTCTGCCAGACATGCAGAGATGCGATTCGCCACCTGGTCATCAGAAGGGGGAAAGGAGAAGATTAATTGTGTGTCGTCTGCATAGCAATGATAGGAGAGACCATGTGAGGTTATGACAGAGCCAAGTGACTTGGTGTATAGCGAGAATAGGAGAGGGCCTAGAACAGAGCCCTGGGGGACACCAGTGGTGAGAGCGTGGCGAGGAGACAGATTCTCGCCACGCCACCTGGTAGGAGCGACCTGTCAGGTAGGACGCAATCCAAGCGTGGGCCGCGCCGGAGATGCCCAACTCGGAGAGGGTGGAGAGGAGGATCTGATGGTTCACAGTATCGAAGGCAGCCGATAGGTCTAGAAGGATGAGAGCAGAGGAGAGAGAGTTAGCTTTAGCAGTGCGGAGCGCCTCCGTGATACAGAGAAGAGCAGTCTCAGTTGAATGACTAGTCTTGAAACCTGACTGATTTGGATCAAGAAGGTCATTCTGAGAGAGATAGCGGGAGAGCTGGCCAAGGACGGCACGTTCAAGAGTTTTGGAGAGAAAAGAAAGAAGGGATACTGGTCTGTAGTTGTTGACATCGGAGGGGTCGAGTGTAGGTTTTTTCAGAAGGGGGTGCAACTCTCGCTCTCTTGAAGACGGAAGGGACGTAGCCAGCGGTCAGGGATGAGTTGATGAGCGAGGTGAGGTAAGGGAGAAGGTCTCCGGAAATGGTCTGGAGAAGAGAGGAGGGGATAGGGTCAAGCGGGCAGGTTGTTGGGCGGCCGGCCGTCACAAGAAGCGAGATTTCATCTGGAGAGAGAGGGGAGAAAGAGGTCAGAGCACAGGGTAGGGCAGTGTGAGCAGAACCAGCGGTGTCGTTTAACTTAGCAAACGAGGATCGGATGTCGTCGATCTTCTTTTCAAAATGGTTGACGAAGTCATCTGCAGAGAGGGGAGGGGGGGAGGGGGAGGAGGATTCAGGAGGGAGGAGAAGGTGGCAAAGAGCTTCCTAGGGTTAGAGGCAGATGCTTGGAATTTAGAGTGGTAGAAAGTGGCTTTAGCAGCAGAGACAGAGGAGGAAAATGTAGAGAGGAGGGAGTGAAAGGATGCCAGGTCCGCAGGGAGGCGAGTTTTCCTCCATTTCCGCTCGGCTGCCCCGAGCACTGTTCTGTGAGCTCGCAATGAGTCGTCGAGCCACGGAGCGGGAGGGGAGGACCGAGCCGGCCTGGAGGATAGGGGACATAGAGAGTCAAAGGATGCAGAAAGGGAAGAGAGGAGGGTTGAGGAGGCAGAATCAGGAGATAGGTTGGAGAAGGTATGAGCAGAGGGAAGAGATGATAGGATGGAAGAGGAGAGAGTAGCGGGGGAGAGAGAGCGAAGGTTGGGACGGCGCGATACCATCCGAGTAGGGGCAGTGTGGAAGTGTTGGATGAGAGCGAGAGGGAAAAGGATACAAGGTAGTGGTCGGAGACTTGGAGGGGAGTTGCAATGAGGTTAGTGGAAGAACAGCATCTAGTAAAGATGAGGTCGAGCGTATTGCCTGCCTTGTGAGTAGGGGGGAAGGTGAGAGGGTGAGGTCAAAAGAGGAGAGGAGTGGAAAGAAGGAGGCAGAGAGGAATGAGTCAAAGGTAGACGTGGGGAGGTTAAAGTCGCCCAGGACTGTGAGAGGTGAGCCGTCCTCAGGAAAGGAGCTTATCAAAGCATCAAGCTCATTGATGAACTCTCCGAGGGAACCTGGAGGGCGATAAATGATAAGGATGTTAAGCTTGAAAGGGCTGGTAACTGTGACAGCATGGAATTCAAAGGAGGCGATAGACAGATGGGTAAGGGGAGAAAGAGAGAATGACCACTTGGAAGAGATGAGGATCCCGGTGCCACCACCCCGCTGACCAGAAGCTCTCGGGGTGTGCGAGAACACGTGGGCGGACGAAGAGAGAGCAGTAGGAGTAGCAGTGTTATCTGTGGTGATCCATGTTTCCGTCAGTGCTAAGAAGTCGAGGGACTGGAGGGAGGCATAGGCTGAGATGAACTCTGCCTTGTTGGCCGCAGATCGGCAGTTCCAGAGGCTACCGGAGACCTGGAACTCCACGTGGGTCGTGCGCGCTGGGACCACCAGATTAGGGTGGCCGCGGCCACGCGGTGTGGAGCGTTTGTATGGTCTGTGCAGAGAGGAGAGAACAGGGATAGATAGACACATAGTTGACAGGCTACAGAAGAGGCTACGCTAATGCAAAGGAGATTGGAATGACAAGTGGACTACACGTCTCGAATGTTCAGAAAGTTAAGCTTACGTAGCAAGAATCTTATTGACTAAAATGATTGAAATGATACAGTACTGCTGGAGTAGGCTAGCTGGCAGTGGCTGCGTTGTTGACACTACACTAATCAAGTCGTTCCGTCGAGTGTAATAGTTTCTACAGTGCTGCTATTCGGGGGCTAGCTGGCTAGCTAGCAGTGTTGATTACGTTACGTTACGTTAGAAGAACGACAATAGCTGGCTAGCTAACCTAGAAAATAGCTCTAGACTACACAATTGTCTTAGAACAAAGACGGCTATGTAGCTAGCTAGCTACGATCAAACAAATCAAACCGTTGTACTGTAATGAAGTGAAATGAAAATGTGATACTACCTGTGGAGCGAAGCGGAATGTTGACCGGGTTGTTGAAGTTATTTCGGTAGACGTTGGCTAGCTGTTGGCTAGCTAGCTAGCAGTATCTCTTACGTTAAGGACGACAAATAGCTGGCTAGCTAACCTCGGTAAATTAAGAAAATCACTCTAAGTCTACACACTCTAAACTACACAATTATCTTGGATACGAAGACAGCAAAGACAACTATGTAGCTAGCTAACACTACACTAATCGAGTCGTTCAGTTGAGTGTAATAGTTTCTACAGTGCTAGTAGACGGTAGACGTTAGCTAGCTGCTGGGCAGATAGCAGTGTAGACTACGTTAGGACGACGAAATACGATAATTACGCAATTATCTTTGATACAAAGACGGCTATGTAGCTAGCTAAGAAGAAATTGCTAAGATTAGACAAATCAAACCGTTGTACTATAATGAAATGTAATGGAAATGTAATGAAAAGTTATACTACCTGCGGACCGAAGTGTAGATGCGACCGCTCGCTCCAACCCGGAACCGGTTACAGACCATGTAGCTAGGACCCCTAGACAGTCAGGTTACAGACCATGTAGCTAGGACCCCTAGAGAGTCAGGTTACAGACCATGTAGCTAGGACCTCTAGACAGTCAGGTTACAGACCATGTAACTAGGACCCTAGACAGTCAGGTTACAGACCATGTAGCTAGGACCTCTAGACAGTCAGGTTACAAACCATGTAACTAGGACCCCTAGACATAATGAGTCAGGTTACAGACCATGTAACTAGGACCCCTAGACAGTCAGGTTACAGACCATGTAGCTAGGACCTCTAGACAGTCAGGTTACAGACCATGTAGCTAGGACCCCTAGACATAATGAGTCAGGTTACAGACCATGTAGCTAGGACCCCTAGACAGTCAGGTTACAGACCATGTAGCTAGGACCCCTAGACATAATGAGTCAGGTTACAGGCCATGTAGCTAGGACCTCTAGACAGTCAGGTTACAGACCATGTAGCTAGGACCCCTAGACAGTCAGGTTACAGACCATGTAACTAGGACCCCTAGACTTAGCGAGTCAGGTTACAGACCATGTAGCTAGGACCTCTAGACAGTCAGGTTACAGACCATGTAGCTAGGACCCCTAGACAGTCAGGTTACAGACCATGTAACTAGGACCCCTAGACTTAGCGAGTCAGGTTACAGACCATGTAGCTAGGACCCCTAGACAGTCAGGTTACAGACCATGTAGCTAGGACCCCTAGACAGTCAGGTTACAGACCATGTAACTAGGACCCCTAGACTTAGCGAGTCAGGTTACAGACCATGTAGCTAGGACCTCTAGACAGTCAGGTTACAGACCATGTAGCTAGGACCTCTAGACAGTCAGGTTACAGACCATGTAACTAGGACCCCTAGACAGTCAGGTTACAGACCATGTAGCTAGGACCCCTAGACAGTCAGGTTACAGACCATGTATCTAGGACCCCTAGACAGTCAGGTTACAGACCATGTAACTAGGACCCCTAGACATAATGAGTCAGGTTACAGACCATGTAACTAGGACCCCTAGACATAATGAGTCAGGTTACAGACCATGGAGCTAGGGCCCCTAGACAGTCAGGTTACAGACCATGTAACTAGGACCCCTAGACAGTCAGGTTACAGACCATGTAGCTAGGACCCTAGACAGTCAGGTTACAGACCATGTAGCTAGGACCCCTAGACAGTCAGGTTACAGACCATGTAGCTAGGACCTCTAGACAGTCAGGTTACAGACCATGTAACTAGGACCCCTAGACATAATGAGTCAGGTTACAGACCATGGAGCTAGGACCCCTAGACAGTCAGGTTACAGACCATGTAGCTAGGACCCCTAGACAGTCAGGTTACAGACCATGTAACTAGGACCCCTAGACAGTCAGGTTACAGACCATGTAACTAGGACCCCTAGACAGTCAGGTTACAGACCATGTAACTAGGACCCCTAGACAGTCAGGTTACAGACCATGTAGCTAGGACCCCTAGACATAATGAGTCAGGTTACAGACCATGTAACTAGGACCTCTAGACAGTCAGGTTACAGACCATGTAACTAGGACCCCTAGACAGTCAGGTTACAGACCATGTAGCTAGGACCTCTAGACAGTCAGGTTACAGACCATGTAACTAGGACCTCTAGACAGTCAGGTTACAGACCATGTAACTAGGACCCTAGACAGTCAGGTTACAGACCATGTAGCTAGGACCCCTAGACAGTCAGGTTACAGACCATGTAACTAGGACCCCTAGACAGTCAGGTTACAGACCATGTAACTAGGACCCCTAGACAGTCAGGTTACAGACCATGTAACTAGGACCCCTAGACAGTCAGGTTACAGACCATGTAGCTAGGACCCCTAGACATAATGAGTCAGGTTACAGACCATGTAACTAGGACCTCTAGACAGTCAGGTTACAGACCATGTAACTAGGACCCCTAGACAGTCAGGTTACAGACCATGTAGCTAGGACCTCTAGACAGTCAGGTTACAGACCATGTAACTAGGACCCCTAGACAGTCAGGTTACAGACCATGTAGCTAGGCCCTCTAGACAGTCAGGTTACAGACCATGTAGCTAGGACCCCTAGACATAATGAGTCAGGTTACAGACCATGTAACTAGGACCTCTAGACAGTCAGGTTACAGACCATGTAACTAGGACCCCTAGACAGTCAGGTTACAGACCATGTAGCTAGGACCTCTAGACAGTCAGGTTACAGACCATGTAACTAGGACCCCTAGACAGTCAGGTTACAGACCATGTAACTAGGACCCCTAGACATAATGAGTCAGGTTACAGACCATGTAGCTAGGACCCTAGACAGTCAGGTTACAGACCATGTAACTAGGACCCCTAGACATAATGAGTCAGGTTACAGACCATGTAGCTAGGACCCTAGACAGTCAGGTTACAGACCATGTAACTAGGACCCCTAGACATAATGAGTCAGGTTACAGACCATGTAACTAGGACCCCTAGACAGTCAGGTTACAGACCATGTAGCTAGGACCCCTAGACATAATGAGTCAGGTTACAGACCATGTAACTAGGACCCCTAGACATAATGAGTCAGGTTACAGACCATGTAACTAGGACCTCTAGACAGTCAGGTTACAGACCATGTAACTAGGACCCCTAGACAGTCAGGTTACAGACCATGTAGCTAGGACCTCTAGACAGTCAGGTTACAGACCATGTAGCTAGGACCCCTAGACAGTCAGGTTAAAGACCATGTAACTAGGACCCCTAGACATAATGAGTCAGGTTACAGACCATGTAGCTAGGACCCTAGACAGTCAGGTTACAGACCATGTAACTAGGACCCCTAGACATAATGAGTCAGGTTACAGACCATGTAGCTAGGACCCCTAGACATGATGAGTCAGGTTACAGACCATGTAGCTAGGACCCTAGACAGTCAGGTTACAGACCATGTAACTAGGACCCCTAGACAGTCAGGTTACAGACCATGTAGCTAGGACCCCTAGACAGTCAGGTTACAGACCATGTAACTAGGACCCCTAGACAGTCAGGTTACAGACCATGTAACTAGGACCCCTAGACAGTCAGGTTACAGACCATGTAGCTAGGACCCCTAGACATGATGAGTCAGGTTACAGACCATGTAACTAGGACCTCTAGACAGTCAGGTTACAGACCATGTAACTAGGACCACTAGACATAATGAGTCAGGTTACAGACTATGTAGCTAGGACCACTAGACAGTCAGGTTACAGACCATGTAGCTAGGACCCCTAGACATGATGAGTCAGGTTACAGACCATGTAACTAGGACCCCTAGACAGTCAGGTTACAGACCATGTAGCTAGGACCACTAGACATAATGAGTCAGGTTACAGACTATGTAGCTAGGACCTCTAGACAGTCAGGTTACAGACCATGTAGCTAGGACCACTAGACATAATGAGTCAGGTTACAGACCATGTAACTAGGACCCCTAGACATAATGAGTCAGGTTACAGACCATGTAGCTAGGACCCCTAGACAGTCAGGTTACAGACCATGTAGCTAGGACCCCTAGACATAATGAGCGAGGTTACAGACCATGTAACTAGGACCCCTAGACAGTCAGGTTACAGACCATGTAGCTAGGACCCCTAGACAGTCAGGTTACAGACCATGTAGCTAGGACCCTAGACATGATGAGTCAGGTTACAGACCATGTAGCTAGGACCTCTAGACAGTCAGGTTACAGACCATGTAACTAGGACCCCTAGACAGTCAGGTTACAGACCATGTAACTAGGACCCCTAGACAGTCAGGTTACAGACCATGTAGCTAGGACCCCTAGACATAATGAGTCAGGTTACAGACCATGTAGCTAGGACCTCTAGACAGTCAGATTACAGACCATGTAGCTAGGACCCCTAGACATAATGAGTCAGGTTACAGACTATGTAGCTAGGACCCCTAGACATAACAAGTCAGGTTACAGACCATGTAACTAGGACCCCTAGACATAATGAGTCAGGTTACAGACCATGTAACTAGGACCCCTAGACAGTCAGGTTACAGACCATGTAGCTAGGACCCCTAGACAGTCAGGTTACAGACCATGTAACTAGGACCCCTAGACAGTCAGGTTACAGACCATGTAGCTAGGACCCCTAGACAGTCAGGTTACAGACCATGTAGCTAGGACCCCTAGACATAATGAGTCAGGTTACAGACCATGTAGCTAGGACCCTAGACAGTCAGGTTACAGACCATGTAGCTAGGACCTCTAGACAGTCAGGTTACAGACCATGTAGCTAGGACCACTAGACAGTCAGGTTACAGACCATGTAGCTAGGACCACTAGACAGTCAGGTTACAGACCATGTAGCTAGGACCCCTAGACATAATGAGTCAGGTTACAGACCATGTAGCTAGGACCCTAGACAGTCAGGTTACAGACCATGTAGCTAGGACCCCTAGACAGTCAGGTTACAGACCATGTAGCTAGGACCCCTAGACATAATGAGTCAGGTTACAGACCATGTAACTAGGACCTCTAGACAGTCAGGTTACAGACCATGTAGCTAGGACCTCTAGACAGTCAGGTTACAGACCATGTAGCTAGGACCCCTAGACAGTCAGGTTACAGGCCATGTAGCTTGGACCTCTAGACAGTCAGGTTACAGACCATGTAACTAGGACCCCTAGACAGTCAGGTTACAGACCATGTAGCTAGGACCTCTAGACAGTCAGGTTACAGACCATGTAACTAGGACCCCTAGACATGATGAGTCAGGTTACAGACCATGTAGCTAGGACCTCTAGACAGTCAGGTTACAGACCATGCAGCTAAGACCCCTAGACAGTCAGGTTACAGACCATGTAGCTAGGACCCCTAGACAGTCAGGTTACAGACCATGTAGCTAGGACCTCTAGACAGTCAGGTTACAGACCATGTAACTAGGACACCTAGACAGTCAGGTTACAGACCATGTAGCTAGGACCCCTAGACATAATGAGTCAGGTTACAGACCATGTAACTAGGACCCCTAGACAGTCAGGTTACAGACCATGTAGCTAGGACCCCTAGACATAATGAATCAGGTTACAGATCATGTAGCTAGGACCCCTAGACAGTCAGGTTACAGACCATGTAGCTAGGACCCCTAGACAGTCAGGTTACAGACCATGTAGCTAGGACCCCTAGACAGTCAGGTTACAGGCCATGTAGCTAGGACCTCTAGACAGTCAGGTTACAGACCATGTAACTAGGACCCCTAGACAGTCAGGTTACAGACCATGTAGCTAGGACCTCTAGACAGTCAGGTTACAGACCATGTAACTAGGACCCCTAGACATGATGAGTCAGGTTACAGACCATGTAGCTAGGACCTCTAGACAGTCAGGTTACAGACCATGTAACTAGGACCCCTAGACAGTCAGGTTACAGACCATGTAGCTAGGACCTCTAGACAGTCAGGTTACAGACCATGTAACTAGGACCCCTAGACAGTCAGGTTACAGACCATGTAGCTAGGACCCCTAGACATAATGAGTCAGGTTACAGACCATGTAACTAGGACCCCTAGACAGTCAGGTTACAGACCATGTAACTAGGACCCCTAGACAGTCAGGTTACAGACCATGTAACTAGGACCTCTAGACAGTCAGGTTACAGACCATGTAACTAGGACCTCTAGACAGTCAGGTTACAGACCATGTAGCTAGGACCCCTAGACAGTCAGGTTACAGACCATGTAGCTAGGACCTCTAGACAGTCAGGCTACAGACCATGTAACTAGGACACCTAGACAGTCAGGTTACAGACCATGTAGCTAGGACACCTAGACAGTCAGGTTACAGACCATGTAGCTAGGACCCCTAGACATAATGAGTCAGGTTACAGACCATGTAACTAGGACCCCTAGACAGTCAGGTTACAGACCATGTAGCTAGGACCCCTAGACAGTCAGGTTACAGACCATGTAACTAGGACCTCTAGACAGTCAGGTTACAGACCATGTAGCTAGGACCCCTAGACATGATGAGTCAGGTTACAGACCATGTAGCTAGGACCCCTAGACAGTCAGGTTACAGACCATGTAACTAGGACCCTAGACAGTCAGGTTACAGACCATGTAGCTAGGACCCCTAGACAGTCAGGTTACAGACCATGTAACTAGGACCCCTAGACAGTCAGGTTACAGACCATGTAGCTAGGACCACTAGACAGTCAGGTTACAGACCATGTAGCTAGGACCACTAGACAGTCAGGTTACAGACCATGTAGCTAGGACCTCTAGACAGTCAGGTTACAGACCATGTAACTAGGACCCCTAGACAACTAGGACCCCTGTAACAAATGTGACAAATCCAGTACGACTTTATCCGTTACATATATATGTTATAAATACATCACATATTTGCTTTTGCTTCTTAAATGTTTAAAACAAAGAGATAAGTATAATTTTAATGTCCAATAAAGGTTTCTGACAGCTTCCGTCCCAAATGGCATCCTATTCCCTACATAGTGTCCTATTCCCTCCATAGTGTCCTATTCCCTACATAGTGTCCTATTCCTCCATAGTGTCCTATTCCCTACATAGTGTCCTATTCCCTCCATAGTGTCCTATTCCCTACATAGTGTCCTATTCCCTACATAGTGTCCTATTCCCTACATAGTGTCCTATTCCCTCCATAGTGTCCTATTCCCTACATAGTGTCCTATTCCCTCCATAGTGTCCTATTCCCTACATAGTGTCCTATTCCCTCCATAGTGTCCTATTCCCTACATAGTGTCCTATTCCCTACATAGTGTCCTATTCCCTACATAGTGTCCTATTCCCTACATAGTGTCCTATTCCCTACATAGTGTCCTATTCCCTACATAGTGTCCTATTCCCTACATAGTGTCCTATTCCCTACATAGTGTCCTATTCCCTACATAGTGTCCTATTCCCTACATAGTGTCCTATTCCCTTACATAGTGTCCTATTCCCTACTAGGTTGTGGTCTGGGTTGACCCCTTATCTCTGGCTGTACCTGGTCTAGTTCTCAACTAGGTTGTGGTCTGGGTTGGCTGTGTGTTTTGAGCTCAGCCATGTGGAGGCAGGAGACAGGGTGCCAACTCAACAGCCAGACGGAAGGAAGCACGTCACACACACACACACACACACACACACACACACACACACACACACACACACACACACACACACACACACACACACACACACACACACACACACACACACACACACACACACACACACACACACACACACCCTCTTTTATGGTTGAAGCAGCTAATGTGAACATCTGGGTCAGACTGTCAGACAGACGGCTGGTTCACTCACATACAGTATGAATGGTGCTCTATGGGGCAGTCTGTCTACACAGTATGGATGGTGCTCTATGGGGCAGTCTGTCTGTCTATACAGTATGAATGGTGCTCTATGGGGCAGTCTGTCTATACAGTATGGATGGTGCTCTATGGGGCAGTCTGTCTGTCTATACAGTATGAATGGTGCTCTATGGGGCAGTCTGTCTATACAGTATGAATGGGGCTCTATGGGGCAGTCTGTCTATACAGTATGAATGGGGCTCTATGGGGCAGTCTGTCTATACAGTATGAATGGTGCTCTATGGGGCAGTCTGTCTGTCTATACAGTATGAATGGTGCTCTATGGGGCAGTCTGTCTGTCTATACAGTATGAATGGTGCTCTATGGGGCAGTCTGTCTATACAGTATGAATGGTGATCTATGGGGCAGTCTGTCTATACAGTATGAATGGTGATCTATGGGGCAGTCTGTCTATACAGTATGAATGGTGCTCTATGGGGCAGTCTGTCTATACAGTATGAATGGGGCTCTATGGGGCAGTCTGTCTATACAGTATGAATGGTGCTCTATGGGGCAGTCTGTCTGTCTATACAGTATGAATGGTGCTCTATGGGGCAGTCTGTCTATACAGTATGAATGGTGATCTATGGGGCAGTCTGTCTATACAGTATGAATGGTGCTCTATGGGGCAATGTGTCTATACAGTATGAATGGTGCTCTATGGGGCAGTCTGTCTGTCTATACAGTATGAATGGTGCTCTATGGGGCAGTCTGTCTATACAGTATGAATGGTGATCTATGGGGCAGTCTGTCTATACAGTATGAATGGTGCTCTATGGGGCAGTCTGTCTATCTATACAGTATGAATGGTGCTCTATGTGGCAGTCTGTCTATACAGTATGAATGGTGCTCTATGGGGCAGTCTGTCAGTCTATACAGTATGAATGGTGCTCTATGGGGCAGTCTGTCTATACAGTATGAATGGTGCTCTATGTGGCAGTCTGTCTATACAGTATGAATGTTGCTCTATGGGGCAGTCTGTCTGTCTATACAGTATGAATGGTGCTCTATGGGGCAGTCTGTCTGTCTATACAGTATGAATGGTGCTCTATGGGGCAGTCTGTCTCTACAGTATGAATGGTGCTCTATGGGGCAGTCTGTCTATACAGTATGAATGATGCTCTATGGGGCAGTCTGTCTGTCTATACAGTATGAATGGTGCTCTATGGGGCAGTCTGTCTATACAGTATGAATGGTGCTCTATGGGGCAGTCTGTCTCTACAGTATGAATGGTGCTCTATGGGGCAGTCAGTCTATACAGTATGAATGGTGCTCTATGGGGCAGTCAGTCTATACAGTATGAATGATGCTCTATGGGGCAGTCTGTCTGTCTATACAGTATGAATGGTGCTCTATGGGGCAGTCAGTCTGTCTATACAGTATGAATGGTGCTCTATGGGGCAGTCAGTCTGTCTATACAGTATGAATGGTGCTCTATGGGGCAGTCTGTCTATACAGTATGAATGGTGCTCTATGGGGCAGTCAGTCTGTCTATACAGTATGAATGGTGCTCTATGGGGCAGTCAGTCTGTCTATACAGTATGAATGGTGCTCTATGTGGCAGTCTGTCTATACAGTATGAATGGGGCTCTATGGGGCAGTCTGTCTACACAGTATGAATGGTGCTCTATGGGGCAGTCTGTCTATACAGTATGAATGGTGCTCTATGGGGCAGTCTGTCTATACAGTATGAATGGTGCTCTATGTGGCAGTCTGTCTATACAGTATGAATGGGGCTCTATGGGGCAGTCTGTCTACACAGTATGAATGGTGCTCTATGGGGCAGTCTGTCTATACAGTATGAATGGTGCTCTATGTGGCAGTCTGTCTATACAGTATGAATGGTGCTCTATGTGGCAGTCTGTCTATACAGTATGAATGGTGCTCTATGGGGCAGTCTGTCTATACTGTATGAATGATGCTCTATAGGACAGTCTGTCTGTCTAAGCAGTATGAATGGTGCTCTATGGGGCAGTCTGTCTGTCTATACAGTATGAATGATGCTCTTTGGGGCAGTCTGTCTATACAGTATGAATGGTGCTCTATGGGGCAGTCTGTCTGTCTATACAGTATGAATGATGCTCTATGGGGCAGTCTGTCTGTCTTCAGTATGAATGGTTCTCTATGGGGCAGTCTGTCTGTCTATACAGTATGAATGGTGCTCTATGGGGCAGTCTGTCTGTCTACAGTATGAATGGTGCTCTATGGGGCAGTCTGTCTGTCTATACAGTATGAATGTCTATACAGAATGGATGATGCTCTATGGGGCAGTCTGTCTGTCTATACAGTATGAATGGTGCTCTATGGGGCAGTCTGTCTATACAGTATGAATGGTGCTCTATGGGGCAGTCTGTCTGTCTATACAGTATGAATGATGCTCTATGGGGCAGTCTGTCTGTCTTCAGTATGAATGGTTCTCTATGGGGCAGTCTGTCTGTCTATACAGTATGAATGGTGCTCTATGGTGCAGTCTGTCTGTCTATACAGTATGAATGGTGCTCTATAGGGCAGTATATCTGTCTATACAGTATGAATGGTGCTCTATGGGGCAGTCTGTCTGTCTATACAGTACGAATGGTGCTCTATGTGGCAGTCTGTCTATACAGTATGAATGGTGCTCTATGGGGCAGTCTGTCTGTCTACAGTATGAATGGTGCTCTATGGGGCAGTCTGTCTGTCTATACAGTATGAATGTCTATACAGAATGGATGATGCTCTATGGGGCAGTCTGTCTGTCTATACAGTATGAATGGTGCTCTATGGGGCAGTCTGTCTATACAGTATGAATGGTGCTCTATGGGGCAGTCTGTCTGTCTATACAGTATGAATGATGCTCTATGAGGTGTTTGGTATTTATATACAGAATGACATAATACAGAATGACATAATACAGAATGACATAATACAGTATGACATAATACAGAATGACCGAATACAGAATGACATAATACAGTATGACATAATACAGTATGACATAATACAGAATGACATAATGACATAATACAGAATGACATAATACAGTATGACATAATACAGAATGACATAATACAGTATGACATAATACAGAATGACATAATACAGAATGACATAATACAGAATGACATAATACAGAATGACATAATGACATAATACAGAATGACATAATACAGAATGACCGAATACAGAATGACATAATACAGAATGACATAATACAGAATGACATAATACAGAATGACATAATACAGAATGACATAATACAGAATGACCGAATACAGAATGACATAATACAGAATGACTAAATACAGAATGACAGAATGACATAATACAGAATGACGTAATACAGAATGACATAATACAGAATGACATAATACAGAATGACATAATACAAAATGACAAAATGACATAATACAGAATGACAGAATGACATAATACAGAATGACGTAATACAGAATGACTAAATACAGAATGACAGAATGACATAATACAGAATGACATAATACAGTATGACATAATACAGAATGACATAATACAGAATGACATAATACAGAATGACATAATACAGAATGACATAATACAGAATGACCGAATACAGAATGACATAATACAGAATGACTAAATACAGAATGACATAATACAGAATGACGTAATACAGAATGACATAATACAGAATGACATAATACAGAATGACATAATACAAAATGACAAAATGACATAATACAGAATGACAGAATGACATAATACAGAATGACGTAATACAGAATGACTAAATACAGAATGACAGAATGACATAATACAGAATGACGTAATACAGAATGACTAAATACAGAATGACATAATACAGAATGACGTAATACAGAATGACATAATACAGAATGACATAATACAGAATGACATAATACAGAATGACGTAATACAGAATGACGTAATACAGAATGACCTAATACAGAATGACCTAATACAGAATGACCTAATACAGAATGACATAATACAGAATGACATTATACAGAATGACGTAATAAAGAATGACGTAATAAAGAATGACGTAATACAGAATGACCTAATACAGAATGACCTAATACAGAATGACCTAATACAGAATGACCTAATACAGCATGACAGAATATACAGAACAATAATCGACAAGAACAGCTCAAGGACAGAACTACATACATTTTTTAAAAAGGCACACGTAGTCCACATATCAATACATACACACAAACTATCTCGGTCCAACAGGGGAGGCGTTTCTTTCTGTTTTTTTAAACCAGGTTTGCTGTTTATTTGAGCAATATGAGATGGAAGGAAGTTCCATGCAATAAGAGCCCTATATAATACTGTATGCTATCTTCAATTTGTTCTGGATTTGGGGACTGTGAAAAGACCCTGGTGGTATGTCTTTTGGGAGAAGTGTGTGTGTCAGAGCTGTGTGTAAATTGACTATGCAAACACATTTTGGGATTTTCGACACATTCCTCTTTCTTAATAAAAGAAGAAGTCATGCAGTCAGTCTCTCCTCAACTCTTCGCCAAGAGAGACTGGCATTTATAGCATTAATATCAGCCCTCTGATGACAATTCATGCAATTCTACTACACTTTATATGACTGGAGACATTAGCAGAATCTGTTTTTACTTGGACAAATGACAGAGTAGCCTACTGTACTCACACTGACCAACTGACCAATAAAAGCAGTGTCCATATGGCCTATGAGAAGGGGAGACACAAGTAGAATAATAAACTGGAGGAGGATGTTGCTGTTCAAGTGGCACTGAGCCAACAATGATAAAGAGTGAATATGCGCCTGGAGCCACTCACCGGGGACCGATGCTCTCCACTGGTGCCAATAATTTAGGCCAATTAAGTTGAGCATTTTGATAACGAAGACAGATTTTTTTTACCTTAATTTTACTAGGCAAGTCATGCTCTAACCACTAGGCAACCCTGCCGCCCCCTAAGATTACAGTCTTTACGTTGTCTGTTCTTTACAGAAAATGGGCCGTTTGCTTTCCCCAAATTCAAGTGTGACAAGCTTGTAGCGTCATACTCAAGAAGTATTTACTGTTATATAATGAAATATTATACTTCAACCATAGTACCTTAATATAGTATTGACTGTGTTACAGTTAGATCATAGGTTCTACAGTAACTGTGTTACAGTTATATCATAGGTTCTACAGTAACTGTTAGTTATATCATAGGTTCTACAGTAACTGTTACAGTTAGATCATAGGTTCTACAGTAACTGTGTTACAGTTAGATCATAGGTTCTACAGTAACTGTGTTACAGTTAGATCATAGGTTCTACAGTAACTGTGTTACAGTTAGATCATAGGTTCTACAGTAACTGTTACAGTTATATCATAGGTTCTACAGTAACTGTGTTACAGTTAGATCATAGGTTCTACAGTAACTGTGTTACAGTTAGATCATAGGTTCTACAGTAACTGTGTTACAGTTATATCATAGGTTCTACAGTAACTGTTACAGTTATATCATAGGTTCTACAGTAACTGTGTTACAGTTAGATCATAGGTTCTACAGTAACTGTGTTACAGTTAGATCATAGGTTCTACAGTAACTGTGTTACAGTTAGATCATAGGTTCTACAGTAACTGTGTTACAGTTAGATCATAGGTTCTACAGTAACTGTGTTACAGTTAGATCATAGGTTCTACAGTAGCTGTGTTACAGTTAGATCATAGGTTCTACAGTAGCTGTGTTACAGTTAGATCATAGGTTATACAGTAACTGTTACAGTTAGATCATAGGTTCTACAGTAACTGTGTTACAGTTAGATCATAGGTTCTACAGTAACTGTGTTACAGTTAGATCATAGGTTCTACAGTAACTGTGTTACAGTTAGATCATAGGTTCTACAGTAACTGTTACAGTTATATCATAGGTTCTACAGTAACTGTTACAGTTATATCATAGGTTCTACAGTAACGGTTACAGTTATATCATAGGTTCTACAGTAACGGTGTTACAGTTAGATCATAGGTTCTATAGTAACTGTTACAGTTATATCATAGGTTCTACAGTAACTGTGTTACAGTTAGATCATAGGTTCTACAGTAACTGTGTTACAGTTAGATCATAGGTTCTACAGTAACTGTGTTACAGTTAGATCATAGGTTCTACAGTAACTGTGTTACAGTTAGATCATAGGTTCTACAGTAACTGTGTTACAGTTAGATCATAGGTTCTACAGTAACTGTTAGTTATATCATAGGTTCTACAGTAACGGTATTATATCATAGGTTCTACAGTAACTGTGTTACAGGTAGATCATAGGTTCTACAGTAACTGTTACAGTTATATCATAGGTTCTACAGTAACTGTGTTACAGTTAGATCATAGGTTCTACAGTAACTGTTACAGTTAGATCATAGGTTCTACAGTAACTGTTACAGTTATATCATAGGTTCTACAGTAACTGTTACAGTTATATCATAGGTTCTACAGTAACTGTGTTACAGTTATATCATAGGTTCTACAGTAACTGTGTTACAGTTAGATCATAGGTTCTACAGTAACTGTTACAGTTAGATCATAGGTTCTACAGTAACTGTTACAGTTATATCATAGGTTCTACAGTAACTGTTACAGTTAGATCATAGGTTCTACAGTAACTGTGTTATTCAGCAATGAGCTTCAAGCGATCATGGTGACATGCAGAGACTAATGGGCCTTTCTTTTTCTCTCTCTCTCTTTCTTCCCCTCTCTCCCCTCTCTCTCCCCTCTCTCCCCTCTCTCCTCTCTCTCGCTCCCTCTCTATCCCCTCTCTCTCCTCTCTCTCCCCCCCTCTCTCTCCCCTCTCTCTCTCCTCTCTCTCTCTCCCCCTCTCTCCTCTCTCTCCTCCTCGCCCCTCTCTCTCCCCTCTCTCTCTCTCCCCCCTCTCTCTCCCTCTCTCTCTCCCCCTCTCTCTCCTCTCTCTCTCTCCCCCTCTCTCTCCCCCTCTCCCCTCTCTCTCCCCTCTCTCTCCCTCTCTCTCTCTCTCCCCCTCTCTCTCCCTCTCTCTCCTCTCTCTCTCCCCTCTCTTCTCCCCCTCACTCCCTCTCTTTCTCCTCCTCTCTCCCCTCTCTTTCTCCCCCTCTCCCCTCTCTTTATCCCCTCTCTCCCCCTCTTTCTCCCCCTCTCTCCCCCTCTCTCTCCCTCTCTCCCCCTCTCTCCCCCCCTCTCTCTCCCCTCTCTCTCACCCTCTCTCTCACCCTCTCTCTCTCACCCTCTCTCTCACCCTCTCTCTCCCCCTCTCTCTCTCCCCTCTCTCCCCCTCTCTCTCTCTCCTCTCTCTCTCCCCTCTCTCCTCTCTCTCTCCCCTCTCCTTCTCCCCCTCTCTCCCCTCTCTTTCTCCCCCTCTCTCCCCTCTCTTTATCCCCCTCTCTCCCCTCTCTTTCTTCCCTCTCTTTCTCCCCCTCTCTCCCCTCTCTCTCCCTCTCTTTCTCCCCCTCTCTCCTCTCTCTCTCCCCCTCTCTTTCTCCCCCTCTCTCCCCTCTCTTTCTCCCCTGTCTCTCCCCTCTCTTTCTCCCCCTCTCTCCCCCTCTCTCTTTCCCCCTCTCTCTTCCCTCTCTGTCTCCCCTCCCCCTCTTCTCTCTCTCCCCTTTCTCTCCTCTCTCTCCCCTTCTCTCCTCTCTCTCTCTCTCTCTCTCTCCCATCTCTCCCTCCCTCCCTCCCTCTCTCCTCCCTCTCCCTCCCCCTCTCTCTCTCCCAGACATCTACAAGCCAGCCGTATCTCACAGAGACCTGAATAGCAGGAATGTTCTAGTAAAGAACGACGGGACGTGTGTGATCAGTGACTTTGGTCTGTCCATGAAGCTGACAGGGAACCGCCTGGTCAGGCCTGGAGGAGGAGAACGCTGCCATCAGTGAGGTGAGTCACTAACCTCTGACCTCTAACCCTAACCCCAGGGGGCCAGGCCTGGAGAGGAGGAGAACGCCACATCAGCGAGGTGAGTGTCAAGTCCCACGACTGCTCCTCCGGCACTGGGTCTCATCTGTAAACCACCCTCAGTCTGCTTAGCCAACACCCTCTTTTGATAGCTAATAATGCAAGTACTGCCACAGCTCTAAGATGGACAGACTTTAAACCCTATTCTCTAATTCTGTCTCTCTCCAGGTGGGTACAGTCCGCTACATGGCCCCAGAGGTTCTGGAGGGGGCGGTGAACCTGAGGGACTGAGTTTGCTCTGAAGCAGGTGGACATGTATGCCCTGGGTCCCCGTCTACTGGGAGACCTTCATGAGGTGTACTGACCTCTTCCCAGGTAATTACCCTGACCTCCTAACCCTGGGCCTGGTCTACTGGGAGACCTTCATGAGGTGTACTGACCTCTTCCCAGGTAATAACCTCTGACCTCTAACCCTGGGCCTGGTCTACTGGGAGACCTTCATGAGGTGTACTGACCTCTTCCCAGGTAATAACCCTGACCTCTAACCCTGGGCCTGGTCTACTGGGAGACCTTCATGAGGTGTACTGACCTCTAACCCTGGGTCTCGTCTACTGGGAGACCTTCATGAGGTGTACTGACCTCTTCCCCAGGTAATAACCCTGACCTCTAACCCTGGGCCTGGTCTACTGGGAGACCTTCATGAGGGTGTACTGACCTCTAACCCTGGGTCTCGTCTACTGGGAGACCTTCATGAGGTGTACTGACCTCTTCCCAGGTAATAACCCTGACCTCTAACCCTGGGCCTGGTCTACTGGGAGACCTTCATGAGGTGTACTGACCTCTAACCCTGGGTCTCGCTCACTGGGAGACCTTCATGAGGTGTACTGACCTCTTCCCAGGTAATAACCCTGACCTCTAACCCTGGGCCTCGTCTACTGGGAGACCTTCATGAGGTGTACTGACCTCTTCCCAGGTAATAACCCTGACCTCTAACCCTGGGCCTCATCTACTGGGAGACCTTCATGAGGTGTACTGACCTCTTCCCAGGTAATAACCCTGACCTATAACCCTGGGCCTCATCTACTGGGAGACCTTCATGAGGTGTACTGACCTCTTCCCAGGTAATAACCCTAACCCCTGACCTTCGAACTCCAGATACTGCGGGATCATTCAACAGTGTAACAGTGTCTTATGATATTGTGTCCTCCAGGAGAGATGATATTGTGTCCTACAGGAGAGATGATGGTGGTGGTGATATTAATAGTTAGTTACCTTCTTAACAACACTATCAACAAGGCACGTCCTACAGGCCCTAGTTTCTACCTTCTTAACAACACTATCAACAAGGCACGTCCTACAGGCCCTAGTTTCTACCTTCTTAACAACACTATCAACAAGGCAGGTCCTACAGGCCCAAGTTTCTACCTTCTTAACAACACTATCAACAAGGCACGTCCTGCAGGCCCTAGTTTCTACCTTCTTAACAACACTATCAACAAGGCAGGTCCTACAGGCTCTAGTTTCTACCTTCTTAACAGCACTATCAACAAGGCAGGTCCTACAGGCCCTAGTTCTACCTTCTTAACAACACTATCAACAAGGCAGGTCCTACAGGCCCTCGTTTCTACCTTCTTAACAGCACTATCAACAAGGCAGGTCCTAGTTTCTACCTTCTTAACAACACTATAAACAAGGCAGGTCCTACAGGCCCTAGTTTCTACCTTCTTAACAACACTATCGACAAGGCAGGTCCTACAGGCCCTTGTTTCTACCTTCTTAACAACACTATCAACAAGGCAGGTCCTACAGGCCCTAGTTTCTACCTTCTTAACAACACTATCAACAAGGCAGGTCCTAGTTTCTACCTTCTTAACAACACTATCAACAAGGCAGGTCCTACAGGCCCTAGTTTCTACCTTCTTAACAACACTATCAACAAGGCAGGTCCTACAGGCCCTAGTTTCTACCTTCTTAACAACACTATCAACAAGGCAGGTCCTACAGGCCCAAGTTTCTACCTTCTTAACAACACTATCAACAAGGCACGTCTTACAGGCCCTAGTTTCTACCTTTAACAACACTATCAACAAGGCACGTCCTACAGGCCCTAGTTTCTACCTTCTTAACAACACTATCAACAAGGCACGCCCTACAGGCCCTTGTTTCTACCTTCTAACAACACTATCAACAAGGCAGGTCCTACAGGCCTAGTTTCTACCTTCTTAACAACACTATCAACAAGGCAGGTCCTACAGGCCCTAGTTTCTACCTTCTTAACAACACTATAAACAAGGCACGCCCTACAGGCCCTAGTTTCTACCTTCTTAACAGCACTATCAACAAGGCACGATCCCATAGGCCCTAGTTTCTACCTTTTTAACAACACTATCAACAAGGCACGTCCCACAGGCCCTAGTTTCTACCTTCTCTAACAACACTATCAACAAGGGCAGGTCCTACAGGCCCTAGTTTCTACCTTCTTAACAGCACTATCAACAAGGCAGGTCCTAGTTTCTACCTTCTTAACAACACTATCGACAAGGCAGGTCCTACAGGCCCTTGTTTCTACCTTTCTTAACAACACTATCAACAAGGCAGCTCCTACAGGCCCTAGTTTCTACCTTCTCTAACAACACTATCAAGGCACGTCCTGCAGGCCCTAGTTTCTACCTTCTTAACAACACTATCGA
>NW_027014045.1:102500-179208 GCF_036934945.1 Oncorhynchus masou masou | reverse complement strand
TGATAGTGTTGTTAAGAAGGTAGAAACTAGGACCTGCCTTGTTGATAGTGTTGTTAAGAAGGTAGAAACTAGGGCCTGCAGGACGTGCCTTGTTGATAGTGTTGTTAAGAAGGTAGAAACTAGGGCCTGTAGGAGCTGCCTTGTTGATAGTGTCGTTAAGAAGGTAGAAACTAGGGCCTGTAGGACCTGCCTTGTTGATAGTGGAAGGTAGAAACAAGGGCCTGTAGGACCTGCCTTGTTGATACTGTTGTTAAGAAGGTAGAAACAAGGGCCTGTAGGACCTGCCTTGTCGATAGTGCTGTTAAGAAGGTAGAAACGAGGGCCTGTAGGACCTGCCTTGTTGATAGTGTTGTTAAGAAGGTAGAAACTAGGGCCTGTAGGACCTGCCTTGTTGATAGTGTTGTTAAGAAGGTAGAAACTAGGGCCTGTAGGAGCTGCCTTGTTGATAGTGTTGTTAAGAAGGTAGAAACTAGGGCCTGATGGACCTGCCTTGTTGATAGTGCTGTTAAGAAGGTAGAAACGAGGGCCTGTAGGACCTGCCTTGTTGATAGTGTTGTTAAGAAGGTAGAACTAGGGCCTGTAGGACCTGCCTTGTTGATAGTGTTGTTAAGAAGGTAGAAACTAGGGCCTGTAGGAGCTGCCTTGTTGATAGTGTTGTTAAGAAGGTAGAAACTAGGACCTGCCTTGTTGATAGTCACTGTTAAGAAGGTAGAAACTAGGGCCTGTAGGGATCGTGCCTTGTTGATAGTGTTGTTAAGAAGGTAGAAACTAGGGCCTGTAGGACCTGCCTTGTTGATAGTGTTGTTAAGAAGGTAGAAACTAGGGCCTGCAGGACGTGCCTTGTTGATAGTGTTGTTAAGAAGGTAGAAACTAGGGCCTGTAGGACCTGCCTTGTCGATAGTGTTGTTAAGAAGGTAGAAACTAGGGCCTGTAGGACCTGCCTTGTTTATAGTGTTGTTAAGAAGGTAGAAACTAGGACCTGCCTTGTTGATAGTGTTGTTAAGAAGGTAGAAACTAGGACCTGTAAGACCTGCCTTGTTGATAGTGTTGTTAAGAAGGTAGAAACGAGGGCCTGTTGGACCTGCCTTGTTGATAGTGCTGTTAAGAAGGTAGAAACGAGGGCCTGTAGGACCTGCCTTGTTGATAGTGTTGTTAAGAAGGTAGAAACTAGGGCCTGTAGGACCTGCCTTGTTGATAGTGTTGTTAAGAAGGTAGAAACTAGGACCTGCCTTGTTGATAGTGTTGTTAAGAAGGTAGAAACTAGGGCCTGTAGGAGCTGCCTTGTTGATAGTGTTGTTAAGAAGGTAGAAACTAGGGCCTGTTGGACCTGCCTTGTTGATAGTGCTGTTAAGAAGGTAGAAACGAGGGCCTGTAGGACGTGCCTTGTTGATAGTCTTGTTAAGAAGGTAGAACTAGGGCCTGTAGGACCTGCCTTGTTGATAGTGTTGTTAAGAAGGTAGAAACTAGGGCCTGTAGGAGCTGCCTTGTTGATAGTGTTGTTAAGAAGGTAGAAACTAGGACCTGCCTTGTTGATAGTGCTGTTAAGAAGGTAGAAACTAGGGCCTGTAGGACGTGCCTTGTTGATAGTGTTGTTAAGAAGGTAGAAACTAGGGCCTGTAGGACCTGCCTTGTTGATAGTGTTGTTAAGAAGGTAGAAACTAGGGCCTGCAGGACGTGCCTTGTTGATAGTGTTGTTAAGAAAGTAGAAACTTGGGCCTGTAGGACCTGCCTTGTTGATAGTGTTGTTAAGAAGGTAGAAACTAGGGCCTGTAGGACCTGCCTTGTTGATAGTGTTGTTAAGAAGGTAGAAACTAGGGCCTGTAGGACCTGCCTTGTTGATAGTGTTGTTAAGAAGGGTAGAAACTAGGACCTGCCTTGTTGATAGTGTTGTTAAGAAGGTAGAAACTAGGGCCTGTAGGAGCTGCCTTGTTGATAGTGTTGTTAAGAAGGTAGAAACTAGGGCCTGTTGGACCTGCCTTGTTGATAGTGCTGTTAAGAAGGTAGAAACGAGGCCTGTAGGACGTGCCTTGTTGATAGTCTTGTTAAGAAGGTAGAACTAGGGCCTGTGGGACCTGCCTTGTTGATAGTGTTGTTAAGAAGGTAGAAACTAGGGCCTGTAGGAGCTGCCTTGTTGATAGTGTTGTTAAGAAGGTAGAAACTAGGACCTGCCTTGTTGATAGTGCTGTTAAGAAGGTAGAAACTAGGCCTGTAGGACGTGCCTTGTTGATAGTGTTGTTAAGAAGGTAGAAACTAGGGCCTGTAGGACCTGCCTTGTTGATAGTGTTGTTAAGAAAGGTAGAAACTAGGGGCCTGCAGGACGTGCCTTGTTGATAGTGTTGTTAAGAAAGTAGAAACTTGGGCCTGTAGGACCTGCCTTGTTGATAGTGTTGTTAAGAAGGTAGAAACTAGGGCCTGTAGGACCTGCCTTGTTGATAGTGTTGTTAAGAAGGTAGAAACTAGGGCCTGTAGGACCTGCCTTGTTGATAGTGTTGTTAAGAAGGTAGAAACTAGGGCCTGTAGGACCTGCCTTGTTGATAGTGTTGTTAAGAAGGTAGATACGAGGGCCTGTAGGACCTGCCTTGTTGATAGTGTTATTAAGAAGGTAGAAACTAGGACCTGCCTTGTTGATAGTGCTGTTAAGAAGGTAGAAACTAGGGCCTGTAGGACCTGCCTTGTTGATAGTGTTGTTAAGAAGGTAGAAACTAGGGCCTGTAGGACCTGCCTTGTTGATAGTGTTGTTAAGAAGGTAGAAACTAGGGCCTGTAGGACCTGCCTTGTTGATAGTGTTGTTAAGAAGGTAGATACGAGGGCCTGTAGGACCTGCCTTGTTGATAGTGTTGTTAAGAAGGTAACTAACTATTAATATCACCACCACCATCATCTCTCCTGTAGGACACAATATCATCTCTCCTGGAGGACACAATATCATAAGACACTGTTACACTGTTGAATGATCCCGCAGTATCTGGAGTTCGAAGGTCAGGGGTTAGGGGTTATTACCTGGGAAGAGGTCAGTACACCTCATGAAGGTCTCCCAGTAGACGAGGCCCAGGGTTAGAGGTCAGGGTTATTACCTGGGAAGAGGTCAGTACACCTCATGAAGGTCTCCCAGTAGATGAGGCCCAGGGTTAGAGGTCAGTACACCTCATGAAGGTCTCCCAGTAGACGAGGCCCAGGGTTAGAGGTCAGGGTTATTACCTGGGAAGAGGTCAGTACACCTCATGAAGGTCTCCCAGTAGACGAGACCCAGGGTTAGAGGTCAGGGTTATTACCTGGGAAGAGGTCAGTACACCTCATGAAGGTCTCCCAGTAGACCAGGCCCAGGGTTAGAGGTCAGGGTTATTACCTGGGAAGAGGTCAGTACACCTCATGAAGGTCTCCCAGTAGATGAGGCCCAGGGCATACATGTCCACCTGCTTCAGAGCCGACTCGCAGTCCCTTAGGTTCACCGCCCCCTCCAGAACCTCTGGGGCCATGTAGCGGACTGTACCCACCTGGAGAGAGACAGAATTAGAGAATAGGGTTTAAAGTCTGTCCATCTTAGAGCTGTGGCAGTACTTGCATTATTAGCTATCAAAGAGGGTGTTGGCTAAGCAGACTGAGGGTGGTTTACAGATGAGACCCAGTGCCGAGGCAGTCGGCGGACTTGACCAACTCACCTCGCTGATGGCAGCGTTCTCCTCCTCTCCAGGCCTGGCCCCCTGGGGTTAGGGTTAGAGGTCAGAGGTTAGTGACTCACCTCACTGATGGCAGCGTTCTCCTCCTCTCCAGGCCTGACCAGGCGGTTCCCTGTCAGCTTCATGGACAGACCAAAGTCACTGATCACACATGTCCCATCGTTCTTTACTAGAACATTCCTGCTATTCAGGTCTCTGTGAGATACGGCTGGCTTGTAGATGTCTGGGAGAGAGAGAGGGAGGGAGGGAGGAGGGAGGGAGGGAGGGAGGGAGGGGGAGAGAGAGAGAGAGAGAGAGAGAGAGAGAGAGAGAGAGAGAGAGAGAAAGGGGAGAAAGGGGAGAGAGACAGAGAGAGAGACAGAGAGAGAGAGACAGAGAGAGAGAGAGAGAGAGAGAGGGGGATAAAGAGAGGGGAGAGAGGGGGATAAAGAGAGGGGAGAGAGGGGGAGAAAGAGAGGGGAGAGAGGGGGATAAGAGAGGGGAGTGAGGGGAGGGAGAGGGGAGAGAGAGAGGGAGAGAGGGGGAGAGGGGAGAGAGAGGGAGAGAGAGAGAGGAGGGGAGAGAGAGAGAGAGAGAGAGGGAGAGAGAGAGGGAGAGAGGGGAGAGATAGGGGAGAGAGAGAGGGGAGAGAGAGGGGAGAGAGAGGGTGAGAGAGAGGGTGAGAGAGAGGGGAGAGAGAGGGTGAGAGAGAGGGTGAGAGAGAGGGGAGAGAGAGGGGGGAGAGAGAGGGGAGAGAGAGGGGGGAGAGAGGGAAGAAAGAGGGGAGAGAGGGGGATAAAAAGAGAGGGGAGAGAGGGGAGAAAGAGAGGGGAGAGAGGGGGAGAAAGAGAGGGGAGTGAGGGGGAGAAAGAGAGGGGAGAGAGAGAGGAGAGAGAGGGGAGAGAGAGGGGAGAGAGCGAGGGGAAAGAGAGAGGGGAGAGAGAGAGAGGAGAGAGAGAGGGGAGAGAGAGGGGAGAGAGAGTGGAGAGAGAGGGGAGAGAGAGAGGAGAGAGAGGGGATAGAGAGAGGGGCGAGAGAGGAGAGAGAGGGGAGAGAGAGGAGAGAGAGGGAGAGAGAGAGAGAGAGAGAGAGAGGGAGAGAGAGGGGAGAGAGAGGGGAGAGAGAGAGGAGAGAGAGGGGATAGAGAGAGGAGCGAGAGAGAGGAGAGAGAGGGGAGAGAGAGAGGAGAGAGAGGGGAGAGAGAGAGGGGAAGAAAGAGAGGAGAGAGAAAAGAAAGGCCCATTAGTCTCTGCATGTCACCATGATCGCTTGAAGCTCATTGCTGAATAACACAGTTACTGTAGAACCTATGATCTAACTGTAACAGTTACTGTAGAACCTATGATCTAACTGTAACAGTTACTGTAGAACCTATGATCTAACTGTAACACAGTTACTGTAGAACCTATGATATAACTGTAACACAGTTACTGTAGAACCTATGATATAACTGTAACAGTTACTGTAGAACCTATGATATAACTGTAACAGTTACTGTAGAACCTATGATATAACTGTAACAGTTACTGTAGAACCTATGATCTAACTGTAACAGTTACTGTAGAACCTATGATCTAACTGTAACACAGTTACTGTAGAACCTATGATATAACTGTAACAGTTACTGTAGAACCTATGATCTAACTGTAACACAGTTACTGTAGAACCTATGATCTAACTGTAACACAGTTACTGTAGAACCTATGATCTAACTGTAACACAGTTACTGTAGAACCTATGATCTAACTGTAACACAGTTACTGTAGAACCTATGATCTAACTGTAACACAGTTACTGTAGAACCTATGATCTAACTGTAACACAGTTACTGTAGAACCTATGATCTAACTGTAACACAGTTACTGTAGAACCTATGATCTAACTGTAACACAGTTACTGTAGAACCTATGATCTAACTGTAACACAGTTACTGTAGAACCTATGATCTAACTGTAACACAGTTACTGTAGAACCTATGATATAACTGTAACCGTTACTGTAGAACCTATGATATAACTGTAACAGTTACTGTAGAACCTATGATATAACTGTAACAGTTACTGTAGAACCTATGATCTAACTGTAACACAGTTACTGTAGAACCTATGATATAACTGTAACAGTTACTGTAGAACCTATGATCTAACTGTAACACAGTTACTGTAGAACCTATGATCTAACTGTAACACAGTTACTGTAGAACCTATGATCTAACTGTAACAGTTACTGTAGAACCTATGATCTAACTGTAACACAGTTACTGTAGAACCTATGATCTAACTGTAACACAGTTACTGTAGAACCTATGATATAACTGTAACACAGTTACTGTAGAACCTATGATCTAACTGTAACACAGTTACTGTAGAACCTATGATCTAACTGTAACACAGTTACTGTAGAACACATATGTCAGAGTCAAGGCCCGCGGGCCACATCCGGCCCGCGAGAAGGTTTTTTACGGCCCCTGGGATGATCTTGATTTATTATTAGAACCGTCCCGCAGACCGCAGCAAGCCGGCAGCCCGCAGATCTTTTACACGCACCAATACTACATTTCCCACAATGCAACGGTGACGCACCGAGCAGTAGGCTGCTTCATTTCAATATTTATTGGCACAGCAGTCGTCAGCATCACAGTAAAATTAACTTTCAGATACCCATCAAAAATGGCAAAACGGAAGGTGGACACTGAGAACCGGGGTTTCAAACAAGGTGGGAGTCGGAGTATATGTTCACGGAGGTAGCTGGAAAACCTGTGTGTCTTCTGTGTGGAGAAAGTGTGGCGGTACTGAAAGAGTATAATCTGAGACGACATTATGAAACGAAACACGCGGACAAAAACAAGAATATGGACATGGAACAAAGGCTACAAAAGGCAGAGGAATTAAAACGAGGCCTCAAATCTCGACAGGCTCTGTTCAAAAAAGCCAAATCACAAGGCCAGGCTGCTGTCAAGGCCAGTTTTATTTTGGCAGAAGAGATCGCTAAATCAGCCCGGCCATTTACGGAGGGGGATTTCATCAAAAACTGCATGATTAAAGTTTGTGACGAAGTTTGCCCAGAAAAAGGCAACTCTTTTTAAATGTGAGTCTGAGCAGAAACACCATTGCCGAGAGAGTAGACCAGTTGTCCATCAATCTAAAAGAGCAGCTTGTGAAAAAGGGAAAAGATTTCATTGCATATTCCTTGGCTGTGGATGAGAGCACCGACATTTCTGACATTGCCCAGTTGTCAATTTTCATCCGCGGAGTGGACTCCAGCCTAAGCGTGACAGAGGAGTTTTTGGCTTTACGTCCTATGCATGGCACAACTACGGGGCATGATTTGTATGAAGAGGTGTCAAGATGTGTAAATGAGATGGAGCTGCCTTGGGAAAAACTCGTGGGTTTGACAACCGACGGAGCACCTGCGATGTGTGGACACAGGAGCGGACTGGTGGCGAAGATACGGGAAAAGATGCAAGAGGAAAACGCGACAGGTGAGCTGACAGCTTATCATTGTATCATACACCAGGAAGCGTTGTGCGGTAAAGCCTTGAAAATGGAGCATGTAATGAGCATCATCACGCGCACAGTTAACTTTATCAGAGCCAAAGGTTTGAATCACCGCCAGTTCAAGGCATTTCTGACGGAGTTAGAAACGGAGCATGGTGATTTGCCTTATCACACAGAGGTGCGATGGCTAAGCCAGGGAAAGGTGCTTCAAAGATGTTTCGAGCTTCGTGAGGAGATTTGTCTGTTCTTGGACAGCAAAGGGAAAGACACAACACAACTCCGAGACGAAATGTTTCTGTGTGAAATGGTTTATTGCTTTATTTATCTGATCATATTGGAATATATTTGTTAGGTTTTCAGTAGGTTCAATTAGGTTCACTAGACTATATGCGTCATTTAAAAATTTTTCAATGAACATTCGAACAGTCCGGCCCTCGGCTTGTAGCTAAATTTTTTATTTGGCCCTCCGTCCATTTGACTTTGACACCCCTGCTGTAGAACCTATGATATAACTGTAACACAGTTACTGTAGAACCTATGATATAACTGTAACACAGTTACTGTAGAACCTATGATCTAACTGTAACACAGTTACTGTAGAACCTATGATCTAACTGTAACAGTTACTGTAGAACCTATGATCTAACTGTAACACCGTTACTGTAGAACCTATGATATAACTGTAACAGTTACTGTAGAACCTATGATCTAACTGTAACACAGTTACTGTAGAACCTATGATCTAACTGTAACACAGTTACTGTAGAACCTATGATCTAACTGTAACACAGTTACTGTAGAACCTATGATCTAACTGTAACACCGTTACTGTAGAACCTATGATATAACTGTAACACAGTTACTGTAGAACCTATGATCTAACTGTAACACAGTTACTGTAGAACCTATGATCTAACTGTAACACAGTTACTGTAGAACCTATGATCTAACTGTAACACCGTTACTGTAGAACCTATGATATAACTGTAACACAGTTACTGTAGAACCTATGATCTAACTGTAACACAGTCAATACTATATTAAGGTACTATGGTTGAAGTATAATATTTCATTATATAACAGTAAATACTTCTTGAGTATGACGCTACAAGCTTGTCACACTTGAATTTGGGGAAAGCAAACGGCCCATTTTCTGTAAAGAACAGACAACGTAAAGACTGTAATCTTAGGGGGGTGGCAGGGTTGCCTAGTGGTTAGAGCATTGGACTAGTTACCGAAAGGTTGCAAGTTCGAATCCCCAAGCTGACAAGTCTGTTGTTCTGCCCCTGAACAGGCAGTTAACCCACTGTTCCCAGGCCGTCATTGAAAATAAGAATTTGTTCTTAACTGACTTGCCTAGTAAAATTAAGGTAAAAAAAAATCTGTCTTCGTTATCAAAATGCTCAACTTAATTGGCCTAAATTATTGGCACCAGTGGAGAGCATCGGTCCCCCGGTGAGTGGCTCCAGGCGCATATTCACTCTTTATCATTGTTGGCTCAGTGCCACTTGAACAGCAACATCCTCCTCCAGTTTATTATTCTACTTGTGTCTCCCCTTCTCATAGGCCATATGGACACTGCTTTTATTGGTCAGTTGGTCAGTGTGAGTACAGTAGGCTACTCTGTCATTTGTCCAAGTAAAAACAGATTCTGCTAATGTCTCCAGTCATATAAAGTGTAGTAGAATTGCATGAATTGTCATCAGAGGGCTGATATTAATGCTATAAATGCCAGTCTCTCTTGGCGAAGAGTTAAGGAGAGACTGACTGCATGACTTCTTCTTTTATTAAGAAAGAGGAATGTGTCGAAAATCTCAAAATTTGTTTGCATAGTCAATTTACACACAGCTCTGACACACACACTTCTCCCAAAAGACATACCACCAGGGGTCTTTTCACAGTCCCCAAATCCAGAACAAATTGAAGATAGCATACAGTATTATATAGGGCTCTTATTGCATGGAACTTCCTTCCATCTCATATTGCTCAAATAAACAGCAAACCTGGTTTAAAAAAACAGAAAGAAACGCCTCCCCTGTTGGACCGAGATAGTTTGTGTGTATGTATTGATATGTGGACTACGTGTGCCTTTTTAAAAAATGTATGTAGTTCTGTCCTTGAGCTGTTCTTGTCGATTAGTGTTCTGTATATTCTGTTATGCTGTATTAGGTCATTCTGTATTAGGTCATTCTGTATTAGGTCATTCTGTATTAGGTCATTCTGTATTACGTCATTCTGTATTACGTCATTCATTATTACGTCATTCTGTATAATGTCATTCTGTATTATGTCATTCTGTCATTCTGTATTATGTCATTCTGTATTAGGTCATTCTGTATTACGTCATTCTGTATTACGTCATTCTTTATTACGTCATTCTGTATTATGTCATTCTGTATTACGTCATTCTGTATTATGTCATTCTGTCATTCTGTATTTAGTCATTCTGTATTACGTCATTCTGTATTATGTCATTCTGTATTATGTCATTTTGTCATTTTGTATTATGTCATTCTGTATTATGTCATTCTGTATTATGTCATTCTGTATTACGTCATTCTGTATTATGTCATTCTGTCATTCTGTATTTAGTCATTCTGTATTATGTCATTCTGTATTCGGTCATTCTGTATTATGTCATTCTGTATTATGTCATTCTGTATTATGTCATTCTGTATTATGTCATTCTGTATTATGTCATTCTGTATTCGGTCATTCTGTATTATGTCATTCTGTATTATGTCATTATGTCATTCTGTATTATGTCATTCTGTATTATGTCATTCTGTATTATGTCATAGTGTATTATGTCATTCTGTATTATGTCATACTGTATTATGTCATTCTGTATTATGTCATTATGTCATTCTGTATTATGTCATACTGTATTATGTCATACTGTATTATGTCATTCTGTATTATGTCATACTGTATTATGTCATACTGTATTATGTCATTCTGTATTATGTCATTCTGTATTATGTCATTCTGTATATAAATACCAAACACCTCATAGAGCATCATTCATACTGTATAGACAGACAGACTGCCCCATAGAGCACCATTCATACTGTATAGACAGACTGCCCCATAGAGCACCATTCATACTGTATAGACAGACAGACTGCCCCATAGAGCACCATTCATACTGTATAGACAGACTGCCCCATAGAGCATCATCCATTCTGTATAGACATTCATACTGTATAGACAGACAGACTGCCCCATAGAGCACCATTCATACTGTAGACAGACAGACTGCCCCATAGAGCACCATTCATACTGTATAGACAGACTGCCACATAGAGCACCATTCGTACTGTATAGACAGACAGACTGCCCCATAGAGCACCTTTCATACTGTATAGACAGATATACTGCCCTATAGAGCACCATTCATAGTGTATAGACAGACAGACTGCCCCATAGAGCACCATTCATACTGTATAGACAGACAGACTGCCCCATAGAGAACCATTCATACTGAAGACAGACAGACTGCCCCATAGAGCATCATTCATACTGTATAGACAGACAGACTGCCCCATAGAGCACCATTCATACTGTATAGACAGACTGCCCCAAAGAGCATCATTCATACTGTATAGACAGACAGACTGCCCCATAGAGCACCATTCATACTGCATAGACAGACAGACTGTCCTATAGAGCATCATTCATACAGTATAGACAGACTGCCCCATAGAGCACCATTCATACTGTATAGACAGACAGACTGCCCCATAGAGCACCATTCATACTGTATAGACAGACTGCCCCATAGAGAATCATTCATACTGTGTAGACAGACTGCCCCATAGAGAATCATTCATACTGTATAGACAGACAGACTGCCCCATAGAGCACCATTCATACTGTATAGACAGACTGCCCCATAGAGCAACATTCATACTGTGTAGACAGACTGCCCCATAGATCACCATTCATACTGTATAGACAGACTGCCACATAGAGCACCATTCATACTGTATAGACAGACAGACTGCCCCATAGAGCAACATTCATACTGTATAGACAGACAGACTGCCCCATAGGGCACCATTCATACTGTATAGACAGACAGACTGCCCCATAGAGCACCATTCATACTGTATAGACAGACTGCCCCATAGAGCAACATTCATACTGTGTAGACAGACTGCCCCATAGATCACCATTCATACTGTATAGACAGACTGCCACATAGAGCACCATTCATACTGTATAGACAGACAGACTGCCCCATAGAGCAACATTCATACTGTATAGACAGACAGACTGCACCATAGGGCACCATTCATACTTTATAGACAGACAGACTGCCCCATAGAGCACCATTCATACTGTATAGACAGACAGACTGCCCCATAGAGCACCATTCATACTGTAGAGACAGACTGCCCCATAGAGCACCATTCATACTGTATAGACAGACAGACTGCCCCATAGGGCACCATTCATACTGTATAGACAGACAGACTGCCCCATAGAGCACCATTAATACTGTATAGACAGACAGACTGCCCCATAGAGCACCATTCATACTGTAGAGACAGACTGCCCCATAGAGCACCATTCATACTGTATAGACAGACAGACTGCCCCATAGAGCACCATTCATACTGTATAGACAGACAGACTGCCCCATAGAACACCATTCATACTGTATAGACAGACAGACTGCCCAATAGAGCACCAAACATGCGGTATAGACAGACTGCCCCATAGAACACCATCCATACTGTATAGACAGACAGACTGCCCCATAGAGCACCATTCATACTGTATAGACAGACTGCCCCATAGAGCACCATTCATACTGTGTAGACAGACAGACTGCCCCATAGAGCACCATTCATACTGTATAGACAGACAGACTGCCCCATAGAGCACCATCCATACTGTATAGACAGACTGCCCCATAGAGCACCATTCATACTGTATAGACAGACTGCCCCATAGAACACCATTCATACTGTATAGACAGACAGACTGCCCAATAGAGCATCATTCATACTGTATAGACAGACTGCCCCATAGAGCCCCATTCATACTGTATAGACAGACTGCCCCATAGAGCACCATTCATACTGTATAGACAGACAGACTGCCCCATAGAGCACCATTCATACTGTATAGACAGACTGCCCCATAGAGCACCATTCATACTGTATAGACAGACTGCCCCATAGAGCACCATTCATACTGTATAGACAGACAGACTGCCCCATAGAGTACCATTCATACTATATAGAAAGACTGCCCCATAGAGCACCATTCATACTGTAAAGACAGACTGCCCCATAGAGCACCATTCATACTGTATAGACAGACTGCCCCATAGAGCACCATTCATACTGTATAGACAGACTGCCACATAGAGCACCATTCATACTGTATAGACAGACTGCCACATAGAGCACCATTCATACTGTATAGACAGACTGCCCCATAGAGCACCATTCATACTGTGTAGACAGACTGCCCCATAGAGCACCATTCATACTGTGTAGACAGACTGCCCAATAGAGCCCCATTCATACTGTATAGACAGACTGCCACATAGAGCACCATTCATACTGTATAGACAGACTGCCACATAGAGCACCATTCATACTGTATAGACAGACTGACTGCCCCATAGAGCACCATTCATACTGTATAGACAGACTGACTGCCCCATAGAGCACCATTCATAATGTATAGACAGACTGCCCCATAGAGCACCATTCATACTGTATAGACAGACTGACTGCCCCATAGAGCACCATTCATACTGTATAGACAGACTGCCCCATAGAGCACCATTCATACTTTATAGACAGACTGCCCCATAGATCACCATTCATACTGTATAGACAGACTGCCCCATAGAGCACCATCCATACTGTATAGACAGACAGACTGCCCCATAGAGCACCATCCATAATATAGACAGACAGACTGCCCCATAGAGCACCATTCATACTGTATAGACTGACTGCCCCATAGAGCCCCATTCATACTGTATAGACAGACTGCCCCATAGAGCACCATTCATACTGTATAGACAGACTGCCCCATAGAGCACCATTCATACTGTATAGACTGACTGCCCCATAGAGCACCATTCATACTGTATAGACAGACTGCCCCATAGAGCACCATTCATACTGTATAGACAGACAGACTGCCCCATAGAGCACCATTCATACTGTATAGACTGACTGCCCCATAGAGCCCCATTCATACTGTATAGACTGACTGCCCCATAGAGCACCATTCATACTGTAGAGACAGACTGCCCCATAGAGCACCATTCATACTGTATAGACAGACAGACTGCCCCATAGAGCACCATTCATACTGTATAGACAGACAGACTGCCCCATAGAGCAACATTCATACTGTATAGACAGACTGCCACATAGAGCACCATTCATACTGTATAGACAGACAGACTGCCCCATAGAGCACCATTCATACTGTATAGACAGACAGACTGCCCCATAGAGCACCATTCATACTGTATAGACAGACTGCCACATAGAGCACCATTCATACTGTATAGACAGACAGACTGCCCCATAGAGCACCATTCATACTGTATAGACAGACTGCCCCATAGATCACCATTCATACTGTATAGACAGACTGCCCCATAGAGCACCATTCATACTGTATAGACAGACAGACTGCCCCATAGAGCACCATTCATACTGTATAGACAGACTGCCCCATAGAGCACCATTCATACTGTATAGACAGACTGCCCCATAGAGCACCATTCATACTGTATAGACAGACAGACTGCCCCATAGAGCACCATTCATACTGTATAGACAGACTGCCCCATAGAGCACCATTCATACTGTATAGACAGACTGCCCCATAGATCACCATTCATACTGTATAGACAGACTGCCCCATAGAGCACCATTCATACTGTATAGACAGACTGACTGCCCCATAGAGCACCATTCATACTGTATAGACAGACTGCCCCATAGAGCACCATTCATACTGTATAGACAGACTGCCCCATAGAGCAACATTCATACTGTATAGACAGACAGACTGCCCCATAGAGCACCATTCATACTGTATAGACAGACTGCCCCATAGAGCACCATTCATACTGTATAGACAGACAGACTGCCCCATAGAGCACCATTCATACTGTATAGACAGACTGCCCCATAGAGCACCATTCATACTGTATAGACAGACTGCCCCATAGAGCACCATTCATACTGCATAGACAGACTGCCCCATAGAGCACCATTCATACTGTATAGACAGACTGACTGCCCCATAGAGCACCATTCATACTGTATAGACAGACTGCCCCATAGAGCACCATTCATATTGTATAGACAGACTGCCCCATAGAGCACCATTCATACTGTATAGACAGACTGCCACATAGAGCACCATTCATACTGTATAGACAGACTGCCACATAGAGCACCATTCATACTGTATAGACAGACTGCCCCATAGAGCACCATTCATACTGTGTAGACAGACTGCCCCATAGAGCCCCATTCATACTGTATAGACAGACTGCCACATAGAGCACCATTCATACTGTATAGACAGACTGCCCCATAGAGCACCATTCATACTGTATAGACAGACTGCCCCATAGAGCACCATTCATACTGTGTAGACAGACTGCCCCATAGAGCCCCATTCATACTGTATAGACAGACTGCCACATAGAGCACCATTCATACTGTATAGACAGACTGACTGCCCCATAGAGCACCATTCATACTGTATAGACAGACTGACCCATAGAGCACCATTCATACTGTATAGACAGACTGACTGCCCCATAGAGCACCATTCATACTGTATAGACAGACTGACTGCCCCATAGAGCACCATTCATACTGTATAGACAGACAGACTGCCCCATAGAGCATCATTCATACTGTATAGACTGACTGCCCCATAGAGCACCATTCATACTGTATAGACTGACTGCCCCATAGAGCACCATTCATACTGTAGAGACAGACTGCCCCATAGAGCACCATTCATACTGTATAGACAGACTGCCCCATAGAGCACCATTCATACTGTATAGACAGACTGACTGCCCCATAGAGCACCATTCATACTGTATAGACAGACTGCCCCATAGAGCACCATTCATACTGTATAGACAGACTGCCCCATAGAGCACCATTCATACTGTATAGACAGACTGCCCCATAGATCACCATTCATACTGTATAGACAGACTGCCCCATAGAGCACCATTCATACTGTATAGACAGACTGACTGCCCCATAGAGCACCATTCATACTGTATAGACAGACTGCCCCATAGAGCACCATTCATACTGTATAGACAGACTGCCCCATAGAGCACCATTCATACTGTATAGACAGACTGACTGCCCCATAGAGCACCATTCATACTGTATAGACAGACAGACTGCCCCATAGAGCACCATTCATACTGTATAGACAGACTGCCCCATAGAGCACCATTCATACTGTATAGACAGACTGCCCCATAGATCACCATTCATACTGTATAGACAGACTGCCCCATAGAGCACCATTCATACTGTATAGACAGACTGACTGCCCCATAGAGCACCATTCATACTGTATAGACAGACTGCCCCATAGAGCACCATTCATACTGTATAGACAGACTGCCCCATAGAGCAACATTCATACTGTATAGACAGACAGACTGCCCCATAGAGCACCATTCATACTGTATAGACAGACTGCCCCATAGAGCACCATTCATACTGTATAGACAGACAGACTGCCCCATAGAGCACCATTCATACTGTATAGACAGACTGCCCCATAGAGCACCATTCATACTGTATAGACAGACAGACTGCCACATAGAGCACCATTCATACTGTATAGACAGACTGACTGCCCCATAGAGCACCATTCATACTGTATAGACAGACTGCCCCATAGAGCACCATTCATACTGCATAGACAGACTGCCCCATAGAGCACCATTCATACTGTATAGACAGACAGACTGCCCCATAGAGCACCATTCATACTGTATAGACAGACTGCCCCATAGAGCACCATTCATATTGTATAGACAGACTGCCCCATAGAGCACCATTCATACTGTATAGACAGACTGCCACATAGAGCACCATTCATACTGTATAGACAGACTGCCACATAGAGCACCATTCATACTGTATAGACAGACTGCCCCATAGAGCACCATTCATACTGTGTAGACAGACTGCCCCATAGAGCCCCATTCATACTGTATAGACAGACTGCCACATAGAGCACCATTCATACTGTATAGACAGACTGCCCCATAGAGCACCATTCATACTGTATAGACAGACTGCCCCATAGAGCACCATTCATACTGTGTAGACAGACTGCCCCATAGAGCACCATTCATACTGTATAGACTGACAGACTGCCCCATAGAGCACCATTCATACTGTATAGACAGACTGCCACATAGAGCACCATTCATACTGTATAGACAGACTGCCCCATAGAGCACCATTCATACTGTATAGACAGACAGACTGCCCCATAGAGCACCATTCATACTGTATAGACAGACTGCCCCATAGAGCACCATTCATACTGTATAGACAGACTGCCCCATAGAGCACCATTCATACTGTATAGACAGACAGACTGCCCCATAGAGCACCATTCATACTGTATAGACAGACTGCCCCATAGAGCACCATTCATACTGTATAGACAGACTGCCCCATAGATCACCATTCATACTGTATAGACAGACTGCCCCATAGAGCACCATTCATACTGTATAGACAGACTGACTGCCCCATAGAGCACCATTCATACTGTATAGACAGACTGCCCCATAGAGCACCATTCATACTGTATAGACAGACTGCCCCATAGAGCAACATTCATACTGTATAGACAGACAGACTGCCCCATAGAGCACCATTCATACTGTATAGACAGACTGCCCCATAGAGCACCATTCATACTGTATAGACAGACTGCCCCATAGAGCACCATTCATACTGCATAGACAGACTGCCCCATAGAGCACCATTCATACTGTATAGACAGACTGACTGCCCCATAGAGCACCATTCATACTGTATAGACAGACTGCCCCATAGAGCACCATTCATATTGTATAGACAGACTGCCCCATAGAGCACCATTCATACTGTATAGACAGACTGCCACATAGAGCACCATTCATACTGTATAGACAGACTGCCCCATAGAGCACCATTCATACTGTATAGACAGACTGCCCCATAGAGCACCATTCATACTGTGTAGACAGACTGCCCCATAGAGCCCCATTCATACTGTATAGACAGACTGCCACATAGAGCACCATTCATACTGTATAGACAGACTGCCCCATAGAGCACCATTCATACTGTATAGACAGACTGCCCCATAGAGCACCATTCATACTGTGTAGACAGACTGCCCCATAGAGCCCCATTCATACTGTATAGACAGACTGCCACATAGAGCACCATTCATACTGTATAGACAGACTGACTGCCCCATAGAGCACCATTCATACTGTATAGACAGACTGACCCATAGAGCACCATTCATACTGTATAGACAGACTGACTGCCCCATAGAGCACCATTCATACTGTATAGACAGACTGACTGCCCCATAGAGCACCATTCATACTGTATAGACAGACAGACTGCCCCATAGAGCATCATTCATACTGTATAGACTGACTGCCCCATAGAGCACCATTCATACTGTATAGACTGACTGCCCCATAGAGCACCATTCATACTGTAGAGACAGACTGCCCCATAGAGCACCATTCATACTGTATAGACAGACTGCCCCATAGAGCACCATTCATACTGTATAGACAGACTGACTGCCCCATAGAGCACCATTCATACTGTATAGACAGACTGCCCCATAGAGCACCATTCATACTGTATAGACAGACTGCCCCATAGAGCAACATTCATACTGTATAGACAGACTGACTGCCCCATAGAGCACCATTCATACTGTATAGACAGACTGCCCCATAGAGCACCATTCATACTGTATAGACAGACTGCCCCATAGAGCAACATTCATACTGTATAGACAGACAGACTGCCCCATAGAGCACCATTCATACTGTATAGACAGACTGCCCCATAGAGCACCATTCATACTGTATAGACAGACAGACTGCCCCATAGAGCACCATTCATACTGTATAGACAGACTGCCCCATAGAGCACCATTCATACTGTATAGACAGACAGACTGCCACATAGAGCACCATTCATACTGTATAGACAGACTGCCCCATAGAGCACCATTCATACTGTATAGACAGACTGCCCCATAGAGCACCATTCATACTGCATAGACAGACTGCCCCATAGAGCACCATTCATACTGTATAGACAGACAGACTGCCCCATAGAGCACCATTCATACTGTATAGACAGACTGCCCCATAGAGCACCATTCATATTGTATAGACAGACTGCCCCATAGAGCACCATTCATACTGTATAGACAGACTGCCCCATAGAGCACCATTCATACTGCATAGACAGACTGCCCCATAGAGCACCATTCATACTGTATAGACAGACAGACTGCCCCATAGAGCACCATTCATACTGTATAGACAGACTGCCCCATAGAGCACCATTCATACTGTATAGACAGACAGACTGCCCCATAGAGCACCATTCATACTGTATAGACAGACTGCCCCATAGAGCCCCATTCATACTGTATAGACAGACTGCCCCATAGAGCACCATTCATACTGTATGTGAGTGAACCAGCCGTCTGTCTGACAGTCTGACCCAGATGTTCACATTAGCTGCTTCAACCATAAAAGAGGTGTGTGTGTGTGTGTGTGTGTGTGTGTGTGTGAAGGTGTGTGTGTGTGTGTGTGTGTGTGTGTGTGTGTGTGTGTGTGTGTGTGTGTGTGTGTGTGTGTGTGTGTGTGTGTGTGTGTGTGTGTGTGTGTGTGTGTGTGTGTGTGACATGCTTCCTTCCGTCTGGCTGTTGAGTTGGCACCCTGTCTCCTGCCTCCACATGGCTGAGCTCAAAACACACAGCCAACCCAGACCACAACCTAGTTGAGAACTAGACCAGGTACAGCCAGAGATAAGGGGCCAACCCAGACCACAACCTAGTTGAGAACTAGACCAGGTACAGCCAGAGATAAGGGGTCAACCCAGACCACAACCTAGTTGAGAACTAGACCAGGTACAGCCAGAGATAAGGGGCCAACCCAGACCACAACCTAGTTGAGAACTAGACCAGGTACAGCCAGAGATAAGGGGTCAACCCAGACCACAACCTAGTAGGGAATAGGACAATATGTAGGGAATAGGACACTATGGAGGGAATAGGACACTATGGAGGGAATAGGACACTATGTAGGGAATAGGACACTATGTAGGGAATAGGACACTATGTAGGGAATAGGACACTATGGAGGGAATAGGACACTATGGAGGGAATAGGACACTATGGAGGGAATAGGACACTATGTAGGGAATAGGACACTATGTAGGGAATAGGACACTATGTAGGGAATAGGACACTATGGAGGGAATAGGACACTATGTAGGGAATAGGACACTATGTAGGGAATAGGACACTATGTAGGGAATAGGGCACTATGTAGGGAATAGGGCACTATGTAGGGAATAGGACACTATGTAGGGAATAGGACACTATGTAGGGAATAGGACACTATGGAGGGAATAGGACACTATGTAGGGAATAGGACACTATGTAGGGAATAGGACACTATGTAGGGAATAGGACACTATGTAGGGAATAGGACACTATGGAGGGAATAGGACACTATGTAGGGAATAGGACACTATGTAGGGAATAGGACACTATGTAGGGAATAGGACACTATGTAGGGAATAGGACACTATGGAGGGAATAGGACACTATGAATGGGAATAGGACACTATGTAGGGAATAGGACACTATGTAGGGAATAGGACACTATGTAGGGAATAGGACACTATGGAGGGAATAGGACACTATGTAGGGAATAGGACACTATGTAGGGAATAGGACACTATGTAGGGAATAGGACACTATGTAGGGAATAGGACACTATGTAGGGAATAGGACACTATGTAGGGAATAGGACACTATGGAGGGAATAGGACACTATGTAGGGAATAGGACACTATGTAGGGAATAGGACACTATGTAGGGAATAGGACACTATGGAGGGAATAGGACACTATGTAGGGAATAGGACACTATGTAGGGAATAGGACACTATGTAGGGAATAGGACACTATGTAGGGAATAGGACACTATGGAGGGAATAGGACACTATGTATGGAATAGGACACTATGTAGGGAATAGGACACTATGTAGGGAATAGGATGCCATTTGGGACGGAGGCTGTCAGAAACCTTTATTGGACATTAAAATTATACTTATCTCTTTGTTTTAAACATTTAAGAAGCAAAAGCAAACATGTGATGTATTTATAACATATATATGTAACGGATAAAGTCGTACTGGATTTGTCACATTTGTTACATGTTCTGTAACCTGACTGTCTAGGAGTCCTAGTTACATGGTCTGTAACCTGACTGTCTAGGGGTCCTAGCTACATGGTCTGTAACCTGACTGTCTAGGGGTCCTAGCTACATGGTCTGTAACCTGACTGTCTAGGGTCCTAGCTACATGGTCTGTAACCTGACTGTCTAGGGGTCCTAGTTACATGGTCTGTAACCTGACTCATTATGTCTAGGGGTCCTAGTTACATGGTCTGTAACCTGACTGTCTAGGGGTCCTAACTACATGGTCTGTAACCTGACTGTCTAGGGGTCCTAGCTACATGGTCTGTAACCTGACTGTCTAGGGGTCCTAGCTACATGGTCTGTAACCTGACTGTCTAGAGGTCCTAGCTACATGGTCTGAAACCTGACTGTGTAGGGTCCTAGCTACATGGTCTGTAACCTGACTCATTATGTCTAGAGGTCCTAGTTACATGGTCTGTAACCTGACTGTCTAGGGGTCCTAGTTACATGGTCTGTAACCTGACTCATTATGTCTAGGGGTCCTAGTTACATGGTCTGTAACCTGACTGTCTAGGGGTCCTAGTTACATGGTCTGTAACCTGACTGTCTAGAGGTCCTAGCTACATGGTCTGTAACCTGACTGTCTAGGGGTCCTAGTTACATGGTCTGTAACCTGACTGTCTAGAGGTCCTAGTTACATGGTCTGTAACCTGACTCATTATGTCTAGGGGTCCTAGCTACATGGTCTGTAACCTGACTGTCTAGGGGTCCTAGTTACATGGTCTGTAACCTGACTGTCTAGGGGTCCTAGTTACATGGTCTGTAACCTGACTGTCTAGAGGTCCTAGTTACATGGTCTGTAACCTGACTCATTATGTCTAGGGGTCCTAGCTACATGGTCTGTAACCTGACTGTCTAGGGGTCCTAGTTACATGGTCTGTAACCTGACTGTCTAGGGGTCCTAGCTACATGGTCTGTAACCTGACTGTCTAGAGGTCCTAGTTACATGGTCTGTAACCTGACTGTCTAGGGGTCGTAGCTACATGGTCTGTAACCTGACTCATCATGTCTAGGGGTCCTAGCTACATGGTCTGTAACCTGACTGTCTAGAGGTCCTAGCTACATGGTCTGTAACCTGACTGTCTAGGGGTCCTAGTTACATGGTCTGTAACCTGACTGTCTAGGGGTCCTAGCTACATGGTCTGTAACCTGACTGTCTAGGGGTCCTAGCTACATGGTCTGTAACCGGACTGTCTAGGGGTCCTAGCTACATGGTCTGTAACCGGACTCATTATGTCTAGGGGTCCTAGCTACATGGTCTGTAACCTGACTGTCTAGGGGTCCTAGTTACATGGTCTGTAACCTGACTGTCTAGAGGTCCTAGTTACATGGTCTGTAACCTGACTGTCTAGGGGTCCTAGCTACATGGTCTGTAACCGGACTCATTATGTCTAGGGGTCCTAGCTACATGGTCTGTAACCTGACTGTCTAGGGGTCCTAGTTACATGGTCTGGAACCTCGCTCATTATGTCTAGGGGTCCTAGCTACATGGTCTGTAACCTGACTGCCTAGGGGTCCTAGCTACATGGTCTGTAACCTGACTGTCTAGAGGTCCTAGTTACATGGTCTGTAACCTGACTGTCTAGAGGTCCTAGCTACATGGTCTGTAACCTGACTGTCTAGGGGTCCTAGTTACATAGTCTGTAACCTCGCTCATTATGTCTAGGGGTCCTAGCTACATGGTCTGTAACCTGACTGTCTAGAGGTCCTAGCTACATGGTCTGTAACCTGACTGTCTAGGGGTCCTAGCTACATGGTCTGTAACCTGACTCATTATGTCAAGCAGTCCTAGCTACATGGTCTGTAACCTGACTGTCTAGAGGTCCTAGCTACATGGTCTGTAACCTGACTGTCTAGGGGTCCTAGTTACATGGTCTGTAACCTGACTGTCTAGGTGTCCTAGTTACATGGTCTGTAACCTGACTGTCTAGAGGTCCTAGCTACATGGTCTGTAACCTGACTGTCTAGGGGTCCTAGCTACATGGTCTGTAACCTGACTGTCTAGGGGTCCTAGCTACATGGTCTGTAACCTGACTGTCTAGGGGTCCTAGTTACATGGTCTGTAACCTGACTGTCTAGAGGTCCTAGCTACATGGTCTGTAACCTGACTGTCTAGAGGTCCTAGTTACATGGTCTGTAACCTGACTGTCTAGGGGTCCTAGTTACATGGTCTGTAACCTGACTGTCTAGGGGTCCTAGCTACATGGTCTGTAACCTGACTCATTATGTCTAGGGGTTCTAGCTACATGGTCTGTAACCTGACTGTCTAGAGGTCCTAGCTACATGGTCTGTAACCTGACTGTCTAGAGGTCCTAGTTACATGGTCTGTAACCTGACTGTCTAGGGGTCCTAGCTACATGGTCTGTAACCTGACTGTCTAGGGGTCCTAGCTACATGGTCTGTAACCTGACTGTCTAGAGGTCTTAGCTACATGGTCTGTAACCTGACTGTCTAGAGGTCCTAGCTACATGGTCTGTAACCAACTCATTATGTCTAGGGGTCCTAGTTACATGGTCTGTAACATGACTGTCTAGGGGTCCTAGTTACATGGTCTGTAACCTGACTGTCTAGGGGTCCTAGTTACATGGTCTGTAACCTGACTGTCTAGAGGTCCTAGCTACATGGTCTGTAACCTGACTGTCTAGGGGTCCTAGTTACATGGTCTGTAACCTGACTCATTATGTCTAGGGGTCCTAGTTACATGGTCTGTAACCTGACTGTCTAGGGGTCCTAGTTACATGGTCTGTAACCTGACTGTCTAGGGGTCCTAGTTACATGGTCTGTAACCTGACTCATTATGTCTAGGGGTCCTAGCTACATGGTCTGTAACCTGACTGTCTAGGGGTCCTAGTTACATGGTCTGTAACCTGACTGTCTAGGGGTCCTAGTTACATGGTCTGTAACCTGACTCATTATGTCTAGGGGTCCTAGTTACATGGTCTGTAACCTGACTGTCTAGGGGTCCTAGTTACATGGTCTGTAACCTGACTCATTATGTCTAGGGGTCCTAGCTACATGGTCTGTAACCTGACTGTCTAGGGGTCCTAGTTACATGGTCTGTAACCTGACTCATTATGTCTAGGGGTCCTAGTTACATGGTCTGTAACCTGACTGTCTAGGGGTCCTAGTTACATGGTCTGTAACCTGACTCATTATGTCTAGGGGTCCTAGTTATATGGTCTGTAACCTGACTGTCTAGAGGTCCTAGCTACATGGTCTGTAACCTGACTCTCTAGGGGTCCTAGCTACATGGTCTGTAACCTGACTCATTATGTCTAGGGGTCCTAGCTACATGGTCTGTAACCTGACTGTCTAGAGGTCCTAGCTACATGGTCTGTAACCTGACTCATTATGTCTAGAGGTCCTAGCTACATGGTCTGTAACCTGACTGTCTAGAGGTCCTAGTTACATGGTCTGTAACCTGACTGTCTAGAGGTCCTAGTTACATGGTCTGTAACCTGACTGTCTAGAGGTCCTAGTTACATGGTCTGTAACCAACTCATTATGTCTAGGGGTCCTACTTACATGGTCTGTAACCTGACTGTCTAGGGGTCCTAGTTACATGGTCTGTAACCTGACTCATTATGTCTAGGGGTCCTAGCTACATGGTCTGTAACCTGACTCATTATGTCTAGGGGTCCTAGTTACATGGTCTGTAACCTGACTGTCTAGAGGTCCTAGTTACATGGTCTGTAACCTGACTGTCTAGGGGTCCTAGCTACATGGTCTGTAACCTGACTGTCTAGGGGTCCTAGCTACATGGTCTGTAACCTGACTGTCTAGGGGTCCTAGTTACATGGTCTGTAACCTGACTGTCTAGTGGTCCTAGTTACATGGTCTGTAACCTGACTGTCTAGGGGTCCTAGCTACATGGTCTGTAACCTGACTGTCTAGGGGTCCTAGCTACATGGTCTGTAACCTGACTCATTATGTCTAGGGGTCCTAGTTACATGGTCTGTAACCTGACTGTCTAGGGGTCCTAGCTACATGGTCTGTTACCTGACTGTCTAGGGGTCCTAGCTACATGGTCTGGAACCTGACTCATTATGTCTAGAGGTCCTAGTTACATGGTCTGTAACCTGACTGTCTAGTGGTCCTAGTTACATGTTCTGTAACCTGACTGTCTAGGGGTCCTAGTTACATGTTCTGTAACCTGACTGTCTAGGGGTCCTAGCTACATGTTCTGTAACCTGACTGTCTAGGGGTCCTAGTTACATGTTCTGTAACCTGACTGTCTAGAGGTCCTAGCTACATGGTCTGTAACCTGACTGTCTAGGGGTCCTAGTTACATGGTCTGTAACCTGACTGTCTAGGGGTCCTAGCTACATGGTCTGTAACCTGACTGTCTAGGGGTCCTAGCTACATGGTCTGTAACCTGACTGTCTAGGGGTCCTAGCTACATGGTCTGTAACCTGACTGTCTAGAGGTCCTAGCTACATGGTCTGTAACCTGACTCATTATGTCAAGCAGTCCTAGCTACATGGTCTGTAACCTGACTGTCTAGGGGTCCTAGCTACATGGTCTGTAACCTGACTGTCTAGGGGTCCTAGCTACATGGTCTGTAACCTGACTGTCTAGAGGTCCTAGCTACATGGTCTGTAACCTGACTGTCTAGGGGTCCTAGCTACATGGTCTGTAACCTGACTGTCTAGGGGTCCTAGCTACATGGTCTGTAACCTGACTGTCTAGAGGTCCTAGTTACATGGTCTGTAACCTGACTGTCTAGAGGTCCTAGTTACATGGTCTGTAACCTGACTGTCTAGAGGTCCTAGCTACATGGTCTGTAACCTGACTGTCTAGGGGTCCTAGCTACATGGTCTGTAACCTGACTGTCTAGAGGTCCTAGTTACATGGTCTGTAACCTGACTGTCTAGGGGTCCTAGCTACATGGTCTGTAACCTGACTGTCTAGTGGTCCTAGTTACATGGTCTGTAACCTGACTGTCTAGGGGTCCTAGTTACATGGTCTGTAACCTGACTGTCTAGGGGTCCTAGCTACATGGTCTGTAACCTGACTGTCTAGAGGTCCTAGCTCCATGGTCTGTAACCTGACTGTCTAGGGGTCCTAGCTACATGGTCTGTAACCTGACTGTCTAGGGGTCCTAGTTACATGGTCTGTAACCTGACTGTCTAGGGGTCCTAGTTACATGGTCTGTAACCTGACTCATTATGTCTAGGGGTCCTAGTTACATGGTCTGTAACCTGACTGTCTAGAGGTCCTAGTTACATGGTCTGTAACCAACTCATTATGTCTAGGGGTCCTACTTACATGGTCTGTAACCTGACTGTCTAGGGGTCCTAGTTACATGGTCTGTAACCTGACTCATTATGTCTAGGGGTCCTAGCTACATGGTCTGTAACCTGACTCATTATGTCTAGGGGTCCTAGTTACATGGTCTGTAACCTGACTGTCTAGAGGTCCTAGTTACATGGTCTGTAACCTGACTGTCTAGGGGTCCTAGCTACATGGTCTGTAACCTGACTGTCTAGGGGTCCTAGCTACATGGTCTGTAACCTGACTGTCTAGGGGTCCTAGTTACATGGTCTGTAACCTGACTGTCTAGTGGTCCTAGTTACATGGTCTGTAACCTGACTGTCTAGGGGTCCTAGCTACATGGTCTGTAACCTGACTGTCTAGGGGTCCTAGCTACATGGTCTGTAACCTGACTCATTATGTCTAGGGGTCCTAGTTACATGGTCTGTAACCTGACTGTCTAGGGGTCCTAGCTACATGGTCTGTTACCTGACTGTCTAGGGGTCCTAGCTACATGGTCTGGAACCTGACTCATTATGTCTAGAGGTCCTAGTTACATGGTCTGTAACCTGACTGTCTAGTGGTCCTAGTTACATGTTCTGTAACCTGACTGTCTAGGGGTCCTAGTTACATGTTCTGTAACCTGACTGTCTAGGGGTCCTAGCTACATGTTCTGTAACCTGAATGTCTAGGGGTCCTAGTTACATGTTCTGTAACCTGACTGTCTAGAGGTCCTAGCTACATGGTCTGTAACCTGACTCATTATGTCAAGCAGTCCTAGCTACATGGTCTGTAACCTGACTGTCTAGGGGTCCTAGCTACATGGTCTGTAACCTGACTGTCTAGGGGTCCTAGCTACATGGTCTGTAACCTGACTGTCTAGAGGTCCTAGCTACATGGTCTGTAACCTGACTGTCTAGGGGTCCTAGCTACATGGTCTGTAACCTGACTGTCTAGGGGTCCTAGCTACATGGTCTGTAACCTGACTGTCTAGGGGTCCTAGCTACATGGTCTGTAACCTGACTGTCTAGAGGTCCTAGCTACATGGTCTGTAACCTGACTGTCTAGGGGTCCTAGCTACATGGTCTGTAACCTGACTGTCTAGGGGTCCTAGTTATATGGTCTGTAACCTGACTCTCTAGGGGTCCTAGCTACATGGTCTGTAACCTGACTGTCTAGAGGTCCTAGCTACATGGTCTGTAACCTGACTCTCTAGGGGTCCTAGCTACATGGTCTGTAACCTGACTCATTATGTCTAGAGGTCCTAGCTACATGGTCTGTAACCTGACTCTCTAGGGGTCCTAGTTACATGGTCTGTAACCTGACTGTCTAGGGGTCCTAGTTATATGGTCTGTAACCTGACTGTCTAGAGGTCCTAGCTACATGGTCTGTAACATGACTGTCTAGAGGTCCTAGCTACATGGTCTGTAACCTGACTCTCTAGGGGTCCTAGCTACATGGTCTGTAACCTGACTCATTATGTCTAGGGGTCCTAGTTACATGGTCTGTAACATGACTGTCTAGAGGTCCTAGCTACATGGTCTGTAACCTGACTCTCTAGGGGTCCTAGCTACATGGTCTGTAACCTGACTCATTATGTCTAGAGGTCCTAGTTACATGGTCTGTAACCTGACTGTCTAGGGGTCCTAGCTACATGGTCTTTAACCTGACTCTCTAGGGGTCCTAGCTACATGGTCTGTAACCTGACTCATTATGTCTAGAGGTCCTAGTTACATGGTCTGTAACCTGACTGTCTAGGGGTCCTAGCTACATGGTCTGTAACCTGACTCATTATGTCTAGAGGTCCTAGTTACATGGTCTGTAACCTGACTGTCTAGTGGTCCTAGCTACATGGTCTGTAACCTGACTCATTCTGTCTAGGGGTCCTAGTTACATGGTCTGTAACCTGACTGTCTAGGGGTCCTAGCTACATGGTCTGTAACCTGACTGTCTAGAGGTCCTAGTTACATGGTCTGTAACCTGACTGTCTAGGGGTCCTAGTTACATGGTCTGTAACCTCGCTCATTATGTCTAGGGGTCCTAGCTACATGGTCTGTAACCTGACTGTCTAGAGGTCCTAGTTACATGGTCTGTAACCTGACTGTCTAGAGGTCCTAGCTACATGGTCTGTAACCTGACTGTCTAGAGGTCCTAGCTACATGGTCTGTAACCTGACTGTCTAGGGGTCCTAGTTACATGGTCTGTAACCTCGCTCATTATGTCTAGGGGTCCTAGCTACATGGTCTGTAACCTGACTGTCTAGAGGTCCTAGCTACATGGTCTGTAACCTGACTGTCTAGGGTCCTAGCAACATGGTCTGTAACCTGACTGTCTAGAGGTCCTAGCTACATGGTCTGTAACCTGACTGTCTAGGGGTCCTAGTTACATGGTCTGTAACCAACTCATTATGTCTAGGGGTCCTAGTTACATGGTCTGTAACCTGACTCATTATGTCTAGGGGTCCTAGTTATATGGTCTGTAACCTGACTGTCTAGAGGTCCTAGCTACATGGTCTGTAACCTGACTCTCTAGGGGTCCTAGCTACATGGTCTGTAACCTGACTCATTATGTCTAGAGGTCCTAGCTACATGGTCTGTAACCTGACTGTCTAGAGGTCCTAGTTACATGGTCTGTAACCTGACTGTCTAGAGGTCCTAGTTACATGGTCTGTAACCTGACTGTCTAGAGGTCCTAGCTACATGGTCTGTAACCTGACTGTCTAGGGGTCCTAGCTACATGGTCTGTAACCTGACTGTCTAGAGGTCCTAGCTACATGGTCTGTAACCTGACTGTCTAGGGGTCCTAGTTACATGGTCTGTAACCTCGCTCATTATGTCTAGGGGTCCTAGCTACATGGTCTGTAACCTGACTGTCTAGAGGTCCTAGCTACATGGTCTGTAAACTGACTGTCTAGGGGTCCTAGCTACATGGTCTGTAACCTGACTGTCTAGAGGTCCTAGTTACATGGTCTGTAACCTGACTGTCTAGGGGTCCTAGCTACATGGTCTGTAACCTGACTGTCTAGAGGTCCTAGTTACATGGTCTGTAACCTGACTGTCTAGAGGTCCTAGTTACATGGTCTGTAACCTGACTGTCTAGATGTCCTAGCTACATGGTCTGTAACCTGACTGTCTAGGGGTCCTAGCTACATGGTCTGTAACCTGACTGTCTAGAGGTCCTAGCTACATGGTCTGTAACCTGACTGTCTAGGGGTCCTAGTTACATGGTCTGTAACCTCGCTCATTATGTCTAGGGGTCCTAGCTACATGGTCTGTAACCTGACTGTCTAGGGGTCCTAGTTACATGGTCTGTAACCTCGCTCATTATGTCTAGGGGTCCTAGCTACATGGTCTGTAACCTGACTGTCTAGGGGTCCTAGTTACATGGTCTGTAACCTCGCTCATTATGTCTAGGGATCCTAGCTACATGGTCTGTAACCTGACTGTCTAGAGGTCCTAGCTACATGGTCTGTAACCTGACTGTCTAGGGGTCCTAGTTACATGGTCTGTAACCTCGCTCATTATGTCTAGGGGTCCTAGCTACATGGTCTGTAACCTGACTGTCTAGGGGTCCTAGTTACATGGTCTGTAACCTCGCTCATTATGTCTAGGGGTCCTAGCTACATGGTCTGTAACCTGACTGTCTAGAGGTCCTAGTTACATGGTCTGTAACCTGACTGTCTAGAGGTCCTAGCTACATGGTCTGTAACCTGACTGTCTAGAGGTCCTAGCTACATGGTCTGTAACCTGACTGTCTAGGGGTCCTAGTTACATGGTCTGTAACCTCGCTCATTATGTCTAGGGGTCCTAGCTACATGGTCTGTAACCTGACTGTCTAGAGGTCCTAGCTACATGGTCTGTAACCTGACTGTCTAGGGTCCTAGCAACATGGTCTGTAACCTGACTGTCTAGAGGTCCTAGCTACATGGTCTGTAACCTGACTGTCTAGGGGTCCTAGTTACATGGTCTGTAACCAACTCATTATGTCTAGGGGTCCTAGTTACATGGTCTGTAACCTGACTCATTATGTCTAGGGGTCCTAGTTATATGGTCTGTAACCTGACTGTCTAGAGGTCCTAGCTACATGGTCTGTAACCTGACTCTCTAGGGGTCCTAGCTACATGGTCTGTAACCTGACTCATTATGTCTAGAGGTCCTAGCTACATGGTCTGTAACCTGACTGTCTAGAGGTCCTAGTTACATGGTCTGTAACCTGACTGTCTAGAGGTCCTAGTTACATGGTCTGTAACCTGACTGTCTAGAGGTCCTAGCTACATGGTCTGTAACCTGACTGTCTAGGGGTCCTAGCTACATGGTCTGTAACCTGACTGTCTAGAGGTCCTAGCTACATGGTCTGTAACCTGACTGTCTAGGGGTCCTAGTTACATGGTCTGTAACCTCGCTCATTATGTCTAGGGGTCCTAGCTACATGGTCTGTAACCTGACTGTCTAGAGGTCCTAGCTACATGGTCTGTAAACTGACTGTCTAGGGGTCCTAGCTACATGGTCTGTAACCTGACTGTCTAGAGGTCCTAGTTACATGGTCTGTAACCTGACTGTCTAGGGGTCCTAGCTACATGGTCTGTAACCTGACTGTCTAGAGGTCCTAGTTACATGGTCTGTAACCTGACTGTCTAGAGGTCCTAGTTACATGGTCTGTAACCTGACTGTCTAGATGTCCTAGCTACATGGTCTGTAACCTGACTGTCTAGGGGTCCTAGCTACATGGTCTGTAACCTGACTGTCTAGAGGTCCTAGCTACATGGTCTGTAACCTGACTGTCTAGGGGTCCTAGTTACATGGTCTGTAACCTCGCTCATTATGTCTAGGGGTCCTAGCTACATGGTCTGTAACCTGACTGTCTAGGGGTCCTAGTTACATGGTCTGTAACCTCGCTCATTATGTCTAGGGGTCCTAGTTACATGGTCTGTAAACTGACTGTCTAGAGGTCCTAGCTACATGGTCTGTAACCTGACTGTCTAGGGGTCCTAGTTACATGGTCTGTAACCTGACTCATTATGTCTAGGGGTCCTAGTTACATGGTCTGTAACCTGACTGTCTAGGGGTCCTAGTTACATGGTCTGTAACCTGACTCATTATGTCTAGGGGTCCTAGCTACATGGTCTGTAACCTGACTGTCTAGGGGTCCTAGTTAAATGGTCTGTAACCTGACTCATTATGTCTAGGGGTCCTAGCTACATGGTCTGTAACCTGACTCATTATGTCTAGGGGTCCTAGCTACATGGTCTGTAACCTGACTGTCTAGGGGTCCTAGTTACATGGTCTGTAACCTGACTGTCTAGAGGTCCTAGCTACATGGTCTGTAACCTGACTGTCTAGGGGTCCTAGCTACATGGTCTGTAACCTGACTGTCTAGGGGTCCTAGCTACATGGTCTGTAACCTCGCTCATTATGTCTAGGGGTCCTAGCTACATGGTCTGTAACCTGACTGTCTAGAGGTCCTAGTTACATGGTCTGTAACCTGACTGTCTAGGGGTCCTAGCTACATGGTCTGTAACCTGACTCATTATGTCTAGGGGTCCTAGTTACATGGTCTGTAACCTGACTGTCTAGAGGTCCTAGCTACATAGTCTGTAACCTGACTGTCTAGAGGTCCTAGCTACATGGTCTGTAACCTGACTGTCTAGGGTCCTAGCTACATGGTCTGTAACCTGACTGTCTAGAGGTCCTAGCTACATGGTCTGTAACCTGACTGTCTAGGGGTCTTAGCTACATGGTCTGTAACCTGACTGTCTAGAGGTCCTAGCTACATGGTCTGTAACCTGACTCATTATGTCTAGGGGTCCTAGTTACATGGTCTGTAACCTGACTGTCTAGAGGTCCTAGCTACATGGTCTGTAACCTGACTGTCTAGAGGTCCTAGCTACATGGTCTGTAACCTGACTGTCTAGGGGTCTTAGCTACATGGTCTGTAACCTGACTGTCTAGAGGTCCTAGCTACATGGTCTGTAACCTGACTCATTATGTCTAGGGGTCCTAGTTACATGGTCTGTAACCTGACTGTCTAGAGGTCCTAGCTACATGGTCTGTAACCTGACTGTCTAGGGGTCCTAGTTACATGGTCTGTAACCTGACTCATTATGTCTAGGGGTCCTAGTTACATGGTCTGTAACCTGACTGTCTAGGGGTCCTAGTTACATGGTCTGTAACCTGACTGTCTAGAGGTCCTAGCTACATGGTCTGTAACCTCGCTCATTATGTCTAGGGGTCCTAGTTACATGGTCTGTAACCTGACTGTCTAGAGGTCCTAGCTACATGGTCTGTAACCTGACTGTCTAGGGGTCCTAGCTACATGGTCTGTAACCTGACTGTCTAGAGGTCCTAGCTACATGGTCTGTAACCTGACTGTCTAGGGGTCCTAGTTACATGGTCTGTAACCTCGCTCATTATGTCTAGGGGTCCTAGCTACATGGTCTGTAACCTGACTGTCTAGAGGTCCTAGCTACATGGTCTGTAACCTGACTGTCTAGGGGTCCTAGCTACATGGTCTGTAACCTGACTGTCTAGAGGTCCTAGTTACATGGTCTGTAACCTGACTGTCTAGGGGTCCTAGCTACATGGTCTGTAACCTGACTGTCTAGAGGTCCTAGTTACATGGTCTGTAACCTGACTGTCTAGAGGTCCTAGTTACATGGTCTGTAACCTGACTGTCTAGAGGTCCTAGATACATGGTCTGTAACCTGACTGTCTAGGGGTCCTAGCTACATGGTCTGTAACCTGACTGTCTAGAGGTCCTAGTTACATGGTCTGTAACCTGACTGTCTAGGGGTCCTAGCTACATGGTCTGTAACCTGACTGTCTAGAGGTCCTAGCTACATGGTCTGTAACCTGACTGTCTAGGGGTCCTAGCTACATGGTCTGTAACCTGACTGTCTAGGGGTCCTAGTTACATGGTCTGTAACCTCGCTCATTATGTCTAGGGGTTCTAGCTACATGGTCTGTAACCTGACTGTCTAGGGGTCCTAGCTACATGGTCTGTAACCTGACTGTCTAGGGGTCCTAGCTACATAGTCTGTAACCTGACTGTCTAGAGGTCCTAGCTACATGGTCTGTAACCTGACTGTCTAGGGGTCCTAGTTACATGGTCTGTAACCTCGCTCATTATGTCTAGGGGTCCTAGTTACATGGTCTGTAAACTGACTGTCTAGAGGTCCTAGCTACATGGTCTGTAACCTGACTGTCTAGGGGTCCTAGTTACATGGTCTGTAACCTGACTCATTATGTCTAGGGGTCCTAGTTACATGGTCTGTAACCTGACTGTCTAGGGGTCCTAGTTACATGGTCTGTAACCTGACTCATTATGTCTAGGGGTCCTAGTTACATGGTCTGTAACCTGACTGTCTAGGGGTCCTAGTTACATGGTCTGTAACCTGACTCATTATGTCTAGGGGTCCTAGCTACATGGTCTGTAACCTGACTGTCTAGGGGTCCTAGTTAAATGGTCTGTAACCTGACTCATTATGTCTAGGGGTCCTAGCTACATGGTCTGTAACCGGACTCATTATGTCTAGGGGTCCTAGCTACATGGTCTGTAACCTGACTGTCTAGGGGTCCTAGTTACGTGGTCTGTAACCTGACTGTCTAGAGGTCCTAGCTACATGGTCTGTAACCTGACTGTCTAGGGGTCCTAGCTACATGGTCTGTAAACTGACTGTCTAGGGGTCCTAGCTACATGGTCTGTAACCTCGCTCATTATGTCTAGGGGTCCTAGCTACATGGTCTGTAACCTGACTGTCTAGAGGTCCTAGTTACATGGTCTGTAACCTGACTGTCTAGGGGTCCTAGCTACATGGTCTGTAACCTGACTCATTATGTCTAGGGGTCCTAGTTACATGGTCTGTAACCTGACTGTCTAGAGGTCCTAGCTACATGGTCTGTAACCTGACTGTCTAGAGGTCCTAGCTACATGGTCTGTAACCTGACTGTCTAGGGGTCTTAGCTACATGGTCTGTAACCTGACTGTCTAGAGGTCCTAGCTACATGGTCTGTAACCTGACTCATTATGTCTAGGGGTCCTAGTTACATGGTCTGTAACCTGACTCATTATGTCTAGGGGTCCTAGTTACATGGTCTGTAACCTGACTGTCTAGGGGTCCTAGTTACATGGTCTGTAACCTGACTCATTATGTCTAGGGGTCCTAGTTACATGGTCTGTAACCTGACTGTCTAGGGGTCCTAGTTACATGGTCTGTAACCTGACTGTCTAGAGGTCCTAGCTACATGGTCTGTAACCTCGCTCATTATGTCTAGGGGTCCTAGTTACATGGTCTGTAACCTGACTGTCTAGAGGTCCTAGCTACATGGTCTGTAATCTGACTTTCTAGGGGTCCTAGCTACATGGTCTGTAACCTGACTGTCTAGAGGTCCTAGCTACATGGTCTGTAACCTGACTGTCTAGGGGTCCTAGCTACATGGTCTGTAACCTCGCTCATTATGTCTAGGGGTCCTAGCTACATGGTCTGTAACCTGACTGTCTAGAGGTCCTAGTTACATGGTCTGTAACCTGACTGTCTAGGGGTCCTAGCTACATGGTCTGTAACCTGACTCATTATGTCTAGGGGTCCTAGTTACATGGTCTGTAACCTGATTGTCTAGAGGTCCTAGCTACATGGTCTGTAACCTGACTGTCTAGAGGTCCTAGCTACATGGTCTGTAACCTGACTGTCTAGGGGTCTTAGCTACATGGTCTGTAACCTGACTGTCTAGAGGTCCTAGCTACATGGTCTGTAACCTGACTCATTATGTCTAGGGGTCCTAGTTACATGGTCTGTTACCTGACTCATTATGTCTAGGGGTCCTAGTTACATGGTCTGTAACCTGACTGTCTAGGGGTCCTAGTTACATGGTCTGTAACCTGACTCATTATGTCTAGGGGTCCTAGTTACATGGTCTGTAACCTGACTGTCTAGGGGTCCTAGTTACATGGTCTGTAACCTGACTGTCTAGAGGTCCTAGCTACATGGTCTGTAACCTCGCTCATTATGTCTAGGGGTCCTAGTTACATGGTCTGTAACCTGACTGTCTAGAGGTCCTAGCTACATGGTCTGTAATCTGACTTTCTAGGGTCCTAGCTACATGGTCTGTAACCTGACTGTCTAGGGGTCCTAGTTACATGGTCTGTAACCTCGCTCATTATGTCTAGGGGTCCTAGTTACATGGTCTGTAAACTGACTGTCTAGAGGTCCTAGCTACATGGTCTGTAACCTGACTGTCTAGGGGTCCTAGTTACATGGTCTGTAACCTGACTCATTATGTCTAGGGGTCCTAGTTACATGGTCTGTAACCTGACTGTCTAGGGGTCCTAGTTACATGGTCTGTAACCTGACTCATTATGTCTAGGGGTCCTAGTTACATGGTCTGTAACCTGACTGTCTAGGGTCCTAGTTACATGGTCTGTAACCTGACTCATTATGTCTAGGGGTCCTAGCTACATGGTCTGTAACCTGACTGTCTAGGGGTCCTAGTTAAATGGTCTGTAACCTGACTCATTATGTCTAGGGGTCCTAGCTACATGGTCTGTAACCGGACTCATTATGTCTAGGGTCCTAGCTACATGGTCTGTAACCTGACTGTCTAGGGGTCCTAGTTACATGGTCTGTAACCTGACTGTCTAGAGGTCCTAGCTACATGGTCTGTAACCTGACTGTCTAGGGGTCCTAGCTACATGGTCTGTAACCTGACTGTCTAGGGGTCCTAGCTACATGGTCTGTAACCTCGCTCATTATGTCTAGGGGTCCTAGCTACATGGTCTGTAACCTGACTGTCTAGAGGTCCTAGTTACATGGTCTGTAACCTGACTGTCTAGGGGTCCTAGCTACATGGTCTGTAACCTGACTCATTATGTCTAGGGGTCCTAGTTACATGGTCTGTAACCTGACTGTCTAGAGGTCCTAGCTACATGGTCTGTAACCTGACTGTCTAGAGGTCCTAGCTACATGGTCTGTAACCTGACTGTCTAGGGGTCTTAGCTACATGGTCTGTAACCTGACTGTCTAGAGGTCCTAGCTACATGGTCTGTAACCTGACTCATTATGTCTAGGGGTCCTAGTTACATGGTCTGTAACCTGACTCATTATGTCTAGGGGTCCTAGTTACATGGTCTGTAACCTGACTGTCTAGGGGTCCTAGTTACATGGTCTGTAACCTGACTCATTATGTCTAGGGTCCTAGTTACATGGTCTGTAACCTGACTGTCTAGGGGTCCTAGTTACATGGTCTGTAACCTGACTGTCTAGAGGTCCTAGCTACATGGTCTGTAACCTCGCTCATTATGTCTAGGGGTCCTAGTTACATGGTCTGTAACCTGACTGTCTAGAGGTCCTAGCTACATGGTCTGTAATCTGACTTTCTAGGGGTCCTAGCTACATGGTCTGTAACCTGACTGTCTAGAGGTCCTAGCTACATGGTCTGTAACCTGACTGTCTAGGGGTCCTAGCTACATGGTCTGTAACCTCGCTCATTATGTCTAGGGGTCCTAGCTACATGGTCTGTAACCTGACTGTCTAGAGGTCCTAGTTACATGGTCTGTAACCTGACTGTCTAGGGGTCCTAGCTACATGGTCTGTAACCTGACTCATTATGTCTAGGGGTCCTAGTTACATGGTCTGTAACCTGACTGTCTAGGGTCCTAGTTACATGGTCTGTAACCTGACTGTCTAGAGGTCCTAGCTACATGGTCTGTAACCTGACTGTCTAGGGGTCTTAGCTACATGGTCTGTAACCTGACTGTCTAGAGGTCCTAGCTACATGGTCTGTAACCTGACTCATTATGTCTAGGGGTCCTAGTTACATGGTCTGTTACCTGACTCATTATGTCTAGGGGTCCTAGTTACATGGTCTGTAACCTGACTGTCTAGGGGTCCTAGTTACATGGTCTGTAACCTGACTCATTATGTCTAGGGGTCCTAGTTACATGGTCTGTAACCTGACTGTCTAGGGGTCCTAGTTACATGGTCTGTAACCTGACTGTCTAGAGGTCCTAGCTACATGGTCTGTAACCTCGCTCATTATGTCTAGGGGTCCTAGTTACATGGTCTGTAACCTGACTGTCTAGAGGTCCTAGCTACATGGTCTGTAATCTGACTTTCTAGGGGTCCTAGCTACATGGTCTGTAACCTGACTGTCTAGGGGTCCTAGTTACATGGTCTGTAACCTCGCTCATTATGTCTAGGGGTCCTAGTTACATGGTCTGTAAACTGACTGTCTAGAGGTCCTAGCTACATGGTCTGTAACCTGACTGTCTAGGGGTCCTAGTTACATGGTCTGTAACCTGACTCATTATGTCTAGGGGTCCTAGTTACATGGTCTGTAACCTGACTGTCTAGGGGTCCTAGTTACATGGTCTGTAACCTGACTCATTATGTCTAGGGGTCCTAGTTACATGGTCTGTAACCTGACTGTCTAGGGGTCCTAGTTACATGGTCTGTAACCTGACTCATTATGTCTAGGGGTCCTAGCTACATGGTCTGTAACCTGACTGTCTAGGGGTCCTAGTTAAATGGTCTGTAACCTGACTCATTATGTCTAGGGGTCCTAGCTACATGGTCTGTAACCGGACTCATTATGTCTAGGGGTCCTAGCTACATGGTCTGTAACCTGACTGTCTAGGGGTCCTAGTTACATGGTCTGTAACCTGACTGTCTAGAGGTCCTAGCTACATGGTCTGTAACCTGACTGTCTAGGGGTCCTAGCTACATGGTCTGTAACCTGACTGTCTAGGGGTCCTAGCTACATGGTCTGTAACCTCGCTCATTATGTCTAGGGGTCCTAGCTACATGGTCTGTAACCTGACTGTCTAGAGGTCCTAGTTACATGGTCTGTAACCTGACTGTCTAGGGGTCCTAGCTACATGGTCTGTAACCTGACTCATTATGTCTAGGGGTCCTAGTTACATGGTCTGTAACCTGACTGTCTAGAGGTCCTAGCTACATGGTCTGTAACCTGACTGTCTAGAGGTCCTAGCTACATGGTCTGTAACCTGACTGTCTAGGGGTCTTAGCTACATGGTCTGTAACCTGACTGTCTAGAGGTCCTAGCTACATGGTCTGTAACCTGACTCATTATGTCTAGGGGTCCTAGTTACATGGTCTGTAACCTGACTCATTATGTCTAGGGTCCTAGTTACATGGTCTGTAACCTGACTGTCTAGGGGTCCTAGTTACATGGTCTGTAACCTGACTCATTATGTCTAGGGGTCCTAGTTACATGGTCTGTAACCTGACTGTCTAGGGGTCCTAGTTACATGGTCTGTAACCTGACTGTCTAGAGGTCCTAGCTACATGGTCTGTAACCTCGCTCATTATGTCTAGGGGTCCTAGTTACATGGTCTGTAACCTGACTGTCTAGAGGTCCTAGCTACATGGTCTGTAATCTGACTTTCTAGGGGTCCTAGCTACATGGTCTGTAACCTGACTGTCTAGAGGTCCTAGCTACATGGTCTGTAACCTGACTGTCTAGGGGTCCTAGCTACATGGTCTGTAACCTCGCTCATTATGTCTAGGGGTCCTAGCTACATGGTCTGTAACCTGACTGTCTAGAGGTCCTAGTTACATGGTCTGTAACCTGACTGTCTAGGGGTCCTAGCTACATGGTCTGTAACCTGACTCATTATGTCTAGGGGTCCTAGCTACATGGTCTGTAACCTGACTGTCTAGGGGTCCTAGTTACATGGTCTGTAACCTGATTGTCTAGAGGTCCTAGCTACATGGTCTGTAACCTGACTGTCTAGGGGTCCTAGTTACATGGTCTGTAACCTCGCTCATTATGTCTAGGGGTCCTAGCTACATGGTCTGTAACCTGACTGTCTAGAGGTCCTAGCTACATGGTCTGTAACCTGACTGTCTAGGGGTCTTAGCTACATGGTCTGTAACCTGACTGTCTAGAGGTCCTAGCTACATGGTCTGTAACCTGACTCATTATGTCTAGGGGTCCTAGTTACATGGTCTGTTACCTGACTCATTATGTCTAGGGGTCCTAGTTACATGGTCTGTAACCTGACTGTCTAGGGGTCCTAGTTACATGGTCTGTAACCTGACTCATTATGTCTAGGGGTCCTAGTTACATGGTCTGTAACCTGACTGTCTAGGGGTCCTAGTTACATGGTCTGTAACCTGACTGTCTAGAGGTCCTAGCTACATGGTCTGTAACCTCGCTCATTATGTCTAGGGGTCCTAGTTACATGGTCTGTAACCTGACTGTCTAGAGGTCCTAGCTACATGGTCTGTAATCTGACTTTCTAGGGGTCCTAGCTACATGGTCTGTAACCTGACTGTCTAGAGGTCCTAGCTACATGGTCTGTAACCTGACTGTCTAGGGGTCCTAGTTACATGGTCTGTAACCTGACTGTCTAGGGGTCCTAGTTACATGGTCTGTAACCTGACTCATTATGTCTAGGGGTCCTAGTTACATGGTCTGTAACCTGACTGTCTAGGGGTCCTAGTTACATGGTCTGTAACCTGACTCATTATGTCTAGGGGTCCTAGCTACATGGTCTGTAACCTGACTGTCTAGGGGTCCTAGTTAAATGGTCTGTAACCTGACTCATTATGTCTAGGGGTCCTAGCTACATGGTCTGTAACCTGACTCATTATGTCTAGGGGTCCTAGCTACATGGTCTGTAACCTGACTGTCTAGGGGTCCTAGTTACATGGTCTGTAACCTGACTGTCTAGAGGTCCTAGCTACATGGTCTGTAACCTGACTGTCTAGGGGTCCTAGCTACATGGTCTGTAACCTGACTGTCTAGGGGTCCTAGCTACATGGTCTGTTACCTGACTGTCTAGGGGTCCTAGTTACATGGTCTGTAACCTGACTGTCTAGGGGTCCTAGCTACATGGTCTGTAACCTCGCTCATTATGTCTAGGGGTCCTAGCTACATGGTCTGTAACCTCGCTCATTATGTCTAGGGGTCCTAGCTACATGGTCTGTAACCTGACTGTCTAGGGGTCCTAGCTACATGGTCTGTAACCTGACTGTCTAGGGGTCCTAGCTACATGGTCTGTAACCTGACTCATTATGTCTAGGGGTCCTAGTTACATGGTCTGTAACCTGACTGTCTAGAGGTCCTAGCTACATGGTCTGTAACCTGACTGTCTAGGGGTCTTAGCTACATGGTCTGTAACCTGACTGTCTAGAGGTCCTAGCTACATGGTCTGTAACCTGACTGTCTAGGGGTCCTAGTTACATGGTCTGTAACCTGACTCATTATGTCTAGGGGTCCTAGTTACATGGTCTGTAACCTGACTGTCTAGGGGTCCTAGTTACATGGTCTGTAACCTGACTGTCTAGAGGTCCTAGCTACATGGTCTGTAACCTCGCTCATTATGTCTAGGGGTCCTAGTTACATGGTCTGTAACCTCGCTCATTATGTCTAGGGGTCCTAGTTACATGGTCTGTAACCTGACTGTCTAGGGTCCTAGTTACATGGTCTGTAACCTGACTGTCTAGGGGTCCTAGCTACATGGTCTGTAACCTGACTGTCTAGAGGTCCTAGCTACATGGTCTGTAACCTGACTGTGTAGGGGTCCTAGCTACATGGTCTGTAACCTGACTGTCTAGGGGTCCTAGTTACATGGTCTGTAACCTGACTCATTATGTCTAGGGGTCCTAGCTACATGGTCTGTAACCTGACTCATTATGTCTAGAGGTCCTAGTTACATGGTCTGTAACCTGACTGTCTAGGGGTCCTAGCTACATGGTCTGTAACCTGACTCTCTAGGGGTCCTAGCTACATGGTCTGTAACCTGACTGTCTAGAGGTCCTAGCTACATGGTCTGTAACCTGACTGTCTAGGGGTCCTAGTTACATGGTCTGTAACCTGACTGTCTAGAGGTCCTAGCTACATGGTCTGTAACCTGACTGTGTAGGGGTCCTAGCTACATGGTCTGTAACCTGACTGTCTAGAGGTCCTAGCTACATGGTCTGTAACCTGACTGTCTAGGGGTCCTAGCTACATGGTCTGTAACCTGACTGTCTAGAGGTCCTAGCTACATGGTCTGTAACCTGACTGTCTAGGGGTCCTAGCTACATGGTCTGTAACCTGACTGTCTAGGGGTCCTAGCTACATGGTCTGTAACCTGACTGTCTAGAGGTCCTAGCTACATGGTCTGTAACCTGACTGTCTAGGGGTCCTAGTTACATGGTCTGTAACCTGACTGTCTAGGGGTCCTAGCTACATGGTCTGTAACCTGACTGTCTAGGGGTCCTAGCTACATGGTCTGTAACCTGACTGTCTAGGGGTCCTAGTTACATGTAGTGGCCCCAGCCGACTTGTAAGTCGCTTTGGACAAAAGCGTCTGCTAAATGGGATATATTATATTATTATATATTATATATTATTATATATTATGGTCTGTAACCTGACTGTCTAGGGGTCCTAGCTACATGGTCTGTAACCTGACTCATTATGTCTAGGGGTCCTAGTTACATGGTCTGTAACCTGACTGTCTAGGGGTCCTAGCTACATGGTCTGTAACCTGACTGTCTAGGGGTCCTAGCTACATGGTCTGTAACCTGACTGTCTAGGGGTCCTAGCTACATGGTCTTAACCTGACTCATTATGTCTAGGGGTCCTAGTTACATGGTCTGTAACCTGACTGTCTAGGGGTCCTAGTTACATGGTCTGTAACCTGACTCATTATGTCTAGGGGTCCTAGTTACATGGTCTGTAACCTGACTGTCTAGAGGTCCTAGCTACATGGTCTGTAACCTGACTGTCTAGGGGTCCTAGTTACATTGTCTGTAACCTGACTTGTCTGTAGGCGTCCTCGTTAAATGGTCTTTAACCTGAATGAAAGTGTGCATTTATGTGAGAAATCAGCGTTTGAGAACCGTGCTGCATTACCTTAGGTCCATGACCAGCTCGGTCTTGACTCCTTTGAGTTGGTGAGCCCAAGAGGATTTGAATGTTCAGATGGTGACCGAAACAAATAGATACAAAAAGGACCCCTAGAAACAGGCATGCCTAAAGGACCACTAGAAACAAGCATGCCTAAAGGAGCACTAGAAACAAGCATGCCTAAAGGAGCACTAGAAACAAGCATGCCTAAAGGAGCACTAGAAACAGGCATGCCTAAAGGAGCACTAGAAACAGGCATCCCTAAAGGACCACTAGAAACAGGCATGCCTAAAGGAGCACTAGAAACAGGCATGCCTAAAGGAGCACTAGAAACAGGCATGCCTAAAGGAGCACTAGAAACAGGCATGCCTAAAGGACCCCTAGAAACAGGCATCCCTAAAGGAGCACTAGAAACAGGCATACCTAAAGGAGCACTAGAAACAGGCATCCCTAAAGGACCACTAGAAACAAAAGAAAAGCCTGGATGGCCACTAACCCAACCAGCAACCTCACAGCTCTCAAACAGGGACCCTGACTGACAATCCCTAATTGCTTATCAACCAGGCTCAGCACATGTACAAGGTTGCTGCTGGCCCCTGGAGAACGGAGTGTGGAAGTGCTAGTGTGCCGTCTAAACTACCTAACCATTTCCCGAACATGTGACGCACGTCTGTAAGCAGACAATTAATTATGCATTGGCAAATCCATATTAACAGAGTGATGTGGAGAGTCCGATTTTTCACTTTTAAATGTATGTCAAACAAAAACCAATGATTGCAATATTAAACAAACCATACAACTTTTAAACACACACACACACACACACACACACACGTGAAGGCAGTAAAAATCCTCCTCAGTGATTCATCACATTCTGACGGCTTGGCGACGGGAGATAGTGTTTCACTGGGGCTGTCTGAGCATGTAAATGAAATGAAGGGGTGTGACGGTGAGTGAGAACTGTGTGTGTGTGTGTGTGTGTGAGTGTGTGTGAGAGAGTGAGTGAGTGAGAGAATGAGTGAGAGAATGAGTGAGTGAGAGAATGAGTGAGTGAGTGAGTGAGTGAGTGAGTGAGTGAGTGAGTGAGTGAGTGAGTGAGTGAGTGAATGAGAGAATGAGTGAGTGAGTGAGTGGTGAGTGGTGAGTGGTGGTGGTGGTGGTGGTGGTGGTGGTGGTGAGTGAGTGTGTGTGGTGGTGGTGGTGGTGGTGAGTGAGTGAGTGAGTGAGTGAGTGAGTGAGTGAGTGAGTGAGTGTGTGTGTCCACGTCCGTGTACATCTGTGTGCTTGTGCAATCCCCAGTGTGTGTGAAGGTGACTCCTACCTCCTCTCAGCAGCTCAGTGTGCAGGTAGGCCAGCCCCCGTGTGACAGAGTGTGTGAGGCGACAACAGCTGACCCAGTCTCCTGTCTGCAGACTCAGGTACTGACACAGAGAACCCTGGAGAGGAGAACAACAACATGTCTTTACTATTTCATCATAGACACACGGTTGTCAGCTCACTTCCCACCATATTTTTACAGAGGAAAAGGAGGACAATGAGGTAGAGGAGGATGAGGAAGAGGTGGAGGAGGAAGAAGAAGAGGAAGTGGAAGAGGTGGAGGGGGAAGAGATGGAGGAGGAAGAGGTGTAGGAGGAAGAGGTGGAGGAGGAAGAGGTGGAGGAGGAAGAAGAAGAGGAAGTGGAAGAGGTGGAGGGGGAGGAGGATAGGATAAAGTAATCCTTCCACCCCCCCCCCCCCTTAAATGATTTAGATGCACTATTGTAAAGTGGCTGTTCCACTGGATGTCATAAGGTGAATTCACCAATTTGTAAGTCGCTCTGGATAAGAGCGTCTGCCAAATGACTTAAATGTAATGTTAAATGTAGGAGGAAGAGGTGTAGGAGGAAGAGATGTAGGAGGAAGAGGTAGTGGAGGAAGAAGAAGAGGAAGTGGAAGAGGTGGAGGGGGAAGAAGAAGAGGAGAGGAAGAGGTGGAGGAGGAAGAGATGGAGGAGGAAGAGGTGTAGGAGGAAGAGGTGTAGGAGGAAGAGGTGTAGGAGGAAGAGGTGGTGGAGGAAGAGGTGTAGGAGGAAGAAGTGGTGGAGGAAGAGGTGGAGGAGGAAGAGGTGTAGGAGGAAGAAGTGGTGGAGGAAGAGGTGGAGGAGGAAGAGGTGCAGGAGGAAGAGGTGTAGGAGGAAGAGGTGGAGGAGCAAAAAGTGGTGGAGGAAGAGGTGGAGGAGGAAGAGGTGGAGGAAGCAGTGTAGGAGGAAGAGGTGTAGGAGGAAGCAGTGTAGGAGGAAGAGGTGTAGGAGGAAGAGGTAGTGGAGGAAGAGGTGGAGGAGGAAGCAGTGTAGGAGGAAGAGGTAGTGGAGGAAGAGGTGGAGGAGGAAGCAGTGTAGGAGGAAGAGGTGGAGGAGGAAGCAGTGTAGGAGGAAGAGGTGGAGGAGGAAGCAGTGTAGGAGGAAGAGGTGGAGGAGGAAGAGGTAGAGGAGGAAGAGGTGTAGGAGGAAGAGGTAGTGGAGGAAGAGGTGGAGGAGGAAGCAGTGTAGGAGGAAGAGGTGGAGGAGGAAGAGGTGGAGGAGGAAGCAGTGGAGGAGGAAGAGGTGGAGGAGGAAGCAGTGTAGGAGGAAGAGGTGTAGGAGGAAGAGGTAGTGGAGGAAGAGGTGGAGGAGGAAGCAGTGGAGGAGGAAGAGGTGGAGGAGGAAGCAGTGGAGGAGGAAGAGGTGGAGTTGGAAGAGGTAGTGGAGGAAGAGGTGGAGGAGGAAGAGGTAGTGGAATAAGAGGTGGAGGAGGAAGAGGTGGAGGAGGAAGCAGTGTAGGAGGAAGAGGTGGAGGAGGAAGAGGTAGTGGAGGAAGAGGTAGTGGAGGAAGAGGTAGTGGAGGAAGAGGTGGAGGAAGAGGTGGAGGAGGAAGAGGTAGTGGAGGAAGAGGTGGAGGAAGAGGTGGAGGAGGAAGCAGTGTAGGAGGAAGAGGTGGAGGAGGAAGAGGTAGTGGAGGAAGAGGTAGTGGAGGAAGAGGTGGAGGAAGAGGTGGAGGAGGAAGAGGTAGTGGAGGAAGAGGTAGTGGAGGAAGAGGTAGTGGAGGAAGAGGTGGAGGAAGAGGTGGAGGAGGAAGAGGTAGTGGAGGAAGAGGTGGAGGAAGAGGTGGAGGAGGAAGCAGTGTAGGAGGAAGAGGTGGAGGAGGAAGAGGTAGTGGAGGAAGAGGTAGTGGAGGAAGAGGTGGAGGAAGAGGTGGAGGAGGAAGAGGTAGTGGAGGAAGAGGTGGAGGAGGAAGCAGTGTAGGAGGAAGAGGTAGTGGAGGAAGAGGTGGAGGAAGAGGTGGAGGAAGGAGAAGGAAGAAGAGGTGGAGGAGGAAGGGGTAGTGGAGGAAGAGGTGGAGGAGGAAGCAGTGTAGGAGGAAGAGGTGGAGGAGGAAGCAGTGTAGGAGGAAGAGGTGGAGGAGGAAAAGGTAGTGGAGGAAGAGGAGGAAGAGGTGGAGGAGGAAGAGGTAGTGGAGGAAGAGGTGGAGGAAGAGGTTGAGGAGGAAGCAGTGTAGGAGGAAGAGGTGGAGGAGGAAGAGGTAGTGGAGGAAGAGGTGGAGGAAGAGGTGGAGGAGGAAGAGGTAGTGGAGGAAGCAGTGTAGGAGGAAGAGGTAGTGGAGGAAGAGGTGGAGGAAGAGGTGGAGGAAGGAGAAGGAAGAAGAGGTGGAGGAGGAAGGGGTAGTGGAGGAAGAGGTGGAGGAGGAAGCAGTGTAGGAGGAAGAGGTGGAGGAGGAAGCAGTGTAGGAGGAAGAGGTGGAGGAGGAAGAGGTAATGGAGGAAGAGGAGGAAGAGGTGGAGGAGGAAGAGATAGTGGAGGAAGAGGTGGAGGAGGAAGAGGTGGAGGAGGAAGCAGTGTAGGAGGAAGAGGTGGAGGAGGAAGAGGTAGTGGAGGAAGAGGTGAAGGAAGAGGTGGAGGAGGAAGAGGTAGTGGAGGAAGAGGTGGAGGAAGAGGTGGAGGAAGGAGAAGGAAGAAGAGATGGAGGAGGAAGAGGTGGAGGAGGAGAATGAAGTGGAAGAGCAAACAAACCACATAAAATCATGGAGAACAGCATCACTGGAGTCTGGGAGGAAAATGTTATACACATTGCTGAACTGAGGATGACGACTGCGTTCCAAATGGGACCCTATTCCTTATGGGTACTGGTCAAAGGTAGTCCACTATATAAGGATTAGGGTGCCATTTGTGATTCCGGCTATGACGCACAGCCACAGAGAACAGTGAGAGTCCAAGGACCTGAGGAATATAGTCAATTAGAACTACGTTATATTACTATAGAACAGACACATCACGAGCCCTGGCTGAGTCCTGGTTGTCATGGTGACATAATGGCTACAGGAACAGAGAGAGAGAGAGAGAGAGAGAGAGAGAGAGAGAAAGAGAGAGACAACCAAACAAACCAAAACAAAGGCAAAGTCTTCTCATGCTTTGTTGATTTCAAAAAAGCCTTCGACTCAATTTGTCATGAGGGTCTGCTATACAAATTGATGGAAAGTGGTGTTTGGGGTAAAACATACGTCATTATAAAATCCATGAACACAAACAACAAGTGTGCTGTTAAAATTGGCAAATAACACACATTTCTTCCCACAGGGCCGTGGGGTGAGACAGGGATGCAGCTTAAGCCCCACCCTCTTCAACATATATATCAATGGATTGGTGAGGGCACTAGATGTCCTGGCCATAGAGAATTTATTTTCTTTGTTATTTTTGTATTTAGTCTTCAGTGTCAATAAATATGCTGCGCTTTGGTCCTCACCTACACTAGAACAGTCTGCAGCACCCGGCCTCACCCTACTAGAATCTGAAGTCAAATGTCTACTGCTTGCTGATGATCTGGTGCTTCTGTCACCAACCAAGGAGGGCCTACAGCAGCACCTAGATCTTCTGCACAGATTCTGTCAGACCTGGGCCCTGACAGTAAATCTCAGTAAGACCAAAATAATGGTGTTCCAAAAAAGGTCCAGTCGTCAGGACCACAAATACAAATTCCATCTAGACACCGTTGCCCTAGAGCACACAAACAACTATACATACCTTCTATGCCATCAAAAGGAACATAAAATTCAACATACCAATTAGGATCTGGCTAAAAATACTTGAATCAGTTATAGAACCCATTGCCCTTTATGGTTGTGAGGTCTGGGGTCCACTCACCAACCAAGGATTCACAAAATCTGACAAACACCAAATTGAGACTCTACATGCAGAATTCTGCAAAAATATCCTTTTGTGTACAACGTAGAACACCAAATAATGCAAGCAGAGCAGAATTAGGCCGATTCCATAACAAAGCCATCACCTAAAGAGAGATGAACCGGGAGAAGAGTCTTCTAAGCAAGCTGGTCCTGAGGCTCTGTTCACAAACACACCCCACAGAGCCCCAGGACAGCAGCACAATTAGACCCAACCAAATCATGAGAAAACAAAAAGATATTTACTTGACACATTGGAAAGAATTAACAAAAAAACAGAGCAAACTAGAATGCTATTTGGCCCTAAACAGAGAGTACACAGTCGCAGAAAACCTGACCACTGTGACTGACCCAAACTTAAGGAAAGCTTTGACTATGTACAGACTCAGTGAGCATAGCCTTGCTATTGAGAAAGGCCGCCGTAGGCAGACATGGCTCTCAAGAGAAGACAGGCTATGTGCTCACTGCCCACAAAATGAGGTGGAATCTGAGCTGCACTTCCTAACCTCCTGCCAGATGTATGACCATATTAGAGACGCATATTTCCCTCAGATTACACAGATCCACAAAGAATTTGAAAACAAATCCAATTTTGATAAACTCTCATATCTACTGGGTGAAATTCCACAGTGTGCCATCACAGCAGAAAGATGTGTGACCTGTTGCCACAAGAAAAGGGCAACCAGTGAAGAACAAACACCATTGTAAATACAACCCATATTTATGCTTATTTATTTTCCTTTGTGTACTTTAACTATTTGTACATTGTTACAACACTGTATATATATATAATATGACATTTGTAATGTCTTTATTGTTTTGACACTTCTGTATGTGTAATGTTTATTGTTAATTTTGATTGTTTATTTCACTTTTGTATAATATCTACCTCACTTGCTTTGGCAATGTTAACACATGTTTCCCATGTCAATAAAGCCCCTTGAATTGAATTGAATTGAATTGAGAGAGAGAGAGAGAGAGAGAGCGACAGAGAGAAACAGAGAGAGGGAGAGAGAGAGAGAGAAACAGAGAGAGAGAGAGAAACAGAGAGAGAGAGAGAGAGAAACAGAGAGAGAGAGAGCACGACAGAGAGAGAGAGAGAGAGAGAGAGCACAACAGAGAGAGAGAGAGAGACAGAGAGAGAGAGCGCGACAGAGAGAGAGAGAGAGAGAACATTATGCACCAAGGTGACTTGGTGTCTGGTAAAAAGAAATCTAACCCCGATCATCGACAGAAATATCTGCTGAGACGATACAGAATCTATTCTATTCTAGTTCTATGACAGAGACGGGAAACCTTCTATTCTAGTCAAATGACAGAGACGGGAAACCTTCTATTCTAGTCAAATGACAGAGACAGGAAACCTTCTATTCTAGTCAAATGACAGAGAAAGGAAACCTTCTATTCTAGTCAAATGACAGAGAAAGGAAACCTTCTATTCTAGTCAAATGACAGAGAAAGGAAACCTTCTATTCTAGTCAAATGACAGAGAAAGGAAACCTTCTATTCTAGTCAAATGACAGAGACAAGAAACCTTCTATTCTAGTCAAATGACAGAGAAAGGAAACCTTCTATTCTAGTCAAATGACAGAGACAAGAAACCTTCTATTCTAGTCAAATGACAGAGAAAGGAAACCTTCTATTCTAGTCAAATGACAGAGACAAGAAACCTTCTATTCTAGTCAAATGACAGAGAAAGGAAACCTTCTATTCTAGTCAAATGACAGAGACAAGAAACCTTCTATTCTAGTCAAATGACAGAGACAAGAAACCTTCTATTCTAGTCAAATGACAGAGACAAGAAACCTTCTATTCTAGTCAAATGACAGAGAAAGGAAACCTTCTATTCTAGTCAAATGACAGAGACAGGAAACCCGGTAGAACCTGGTATAACCCGGTAGAACCCTGTAGAGGACAGTAGTCCAGTAGAGCCCAGCAGACCCCAGCAGAACACTGTAGAGGCCAGCAGAGATCAGTGGAACCCCGTAGAGCCTAGTCAACCTCTGTAGACCCCTGTAGAAGACAGTAGAGGACAGTAGATCCTAGTAGAACCCTGTTGAGGCCAGTAGAGCCCAGTAGAACCCTGTGGAGGCCGGTAGAACCCGGTAGAACCTAGTAGAACCCAGTATAACCCGGCAGAACCCTGTAGAGGACCAGCAGATCCCTGTAGAGGCCAGCTGTCCAGTAGAGTCAAGAAGAACCCTGTAGAGGCTAGTATAACTCAGTAGAACCCTGTAGAGGCCAGTAGAAACCATTAGAGGCTAGCAGAAACCAGTAAAGCATAGTAGAACCCAGTAGAGCCCAGCAGAACCCTGTAGAGGCCAGCAGAGATCAGTAAAGCCCAGTAAAAGCTAGCAAAATCCTATAGAGACAAGCAGAGCCCAGTAGAGCCTTGTAGAAACTTGTAAAGCCTAGTAGATACCCTGTCAAACCCTGTAGAGGACAGTAGATGACAGTAGAGGCTAGCAGACCCCTGTAGAAGCCTGCATAGCCTAGTAGAACCCTGTAGAGGCCAGTAGAACCCAGTCGAACTCAGTAGAGCCTAATAGAGGCCAGTAGAACTCCGTTGAGGCCAGTAGAGTCCAGTAGACTCCAGTAAAACCCTGTACAGGCCAGTAGATGCCTATAGAGGATAGTAATCCAGTAGAGCCTAGTAGACCCCTGTAGAGGCCAGTGGAACCCTGTAGAACTCAGTCGAGTCCGGGAGTCCAGTAGACCCCTGTAGAGTCCATTAGAGCCTAGTAAAACTATGTACAGGCCAGCAGAATCCTGTAGAGGCCAACAGAGGACAGTAAAGCCCAGTAGAGCTCAGCAGAACCCTGTAGAGGCCAGTAGAACCCTGTAGAGATGAGTAGATCCCTGAAGAGGCTAGTAGAACTTAGTAGAACCATGTGGTGGCTAGAATTCTAGTAGAGCTCAGCAGAACCCTGTAGAGGCCAGTAGACGCCTGTAGAGGCCAGTTGAACCCTGTAGTAGTACTGTAGTACTGTGCACCTCCCCATAGTCTATTCTGGACATGGGGACTGTGAAGAGACCCCTGGTGGCATGTCTTGTGGGGTATGCATGGGTGTCTGAGCTGTGTGCCAGTAGTTTAGACAGGCAGCTCGGTGCATTCAACATGTCAATACCTCACATAAATACAAGTAGTGATGAAGTCAATCTCTCCTCCACTTTGAGCCAGGAGAGATTGACATACATATTATTAATATTAGCTCTCTGTGTACATCCAGCCTTTTTGTGGCACCTGACCACACGACTGAACAGTAGTCCAAGTGGGACAAAACTAGGGCCTGTAGGACCTGCCTTGTTGATAGTGTTGTTAAGAAGGTAGAAACTAGGGCCTGTAGGACCTGCCTTGTTGATAGTGTTGTTAAGAAGGTAGAAATTAGGGCCTGTAGGACCTGCCTTGTTGATAGTGTTGTTAAGAAGGTAGAAACTAGGGCCTGTAGGACCTGCCTTGTTGATTGTGTTGTTAAGAAGGTAGAAACTAGGGCCTGTAGGACATGCCTTGTTGATAGTGTTGTTAAGAAGGTAGAAACTAGGGCCTGTAGGACCTGCCTTGTTGATAGTGTTGCTAAGAAGGTAGAAACTAGAGCAGTGCTTTATTATAGACAGACTTCTCCACATCTTAGCTACTGTTGTATCAACATGTTTTGACCATGACAGTTCACAATCCAGGGTTACTCCAAGCTGTTTAGTCACCTCAATTTATTTATTATAAGATTTAGTTGAGGTTTAGGGTTCAGTGAATGTTTTGTTCTAAATAGAATTCTTTGAGTTTTAGAAATATTTAAGACTAACTTATTCCTTGCCACCGATTCTGAAACTAACTACAGCTCTTTGTTAAGTGTTGCAGTCATTTCAATCGCTGTAGTAACTGACATGTATAGTGTTAAGTCATCATACATAGACACTCTGTCTTTACTCAAAGTCAAAATCAGTGGCATGTCGTTAGTAAAAATTGAAATAAGCAAGGGGCCTAAACAGTTACTCTGGGGAATGCCTGACTCTACCTGGATAATGTTGGAGAGGCTTCCATTAAAGAACACCCTCTGTGTTCTGTTAGACAGGTAACTCTTTATCCACATTATAGCAGGGGTTGTGAAGCCATAACACATGTGTTTTTCCAGCAGCAGACTATGATCGATATTGTCAAAAGATTCACTGAAGTCTAACAAGTAGAGGCCAGCAGAGACCAGTAGAGCCTAGTAGAACCCAGTAGAGCCCAGTAGAACCCAGCAAAACCCAGTAGAGGTCGGCAGAGACCAGTAGAGCCTAGTAGAACCCAGTAGAGCCCAGTAGAACTCAGCAAAACCCAGTAGAGGTCGGCAGAGACCAGTAGAGCCTAGTAGAACCCAGTAGAGCCTAGTAGAACCCAGCAGAGGCCAGTAGAGTCCAGTCGAACCTAGTGGAACCCAGCAGAACCCTGTAGAGGCCAGCAGAGAACAGTAGAGCCTAGTAGAACCCAGTAGCCAGCAGAGACCAGTAGAGCCTAGTAGAACCCTGTATAACCCAGCAGAACCCTGTAGAGGCCAGCAGAGAACAGTAGAACCTAGTAGACCCCAGTAGAAACCTTAAGAGTCCAGCATAGACCAGTAGAACCTAGTAGAACCCAGCAGAACCTTGTAGAGGCCAGCAGAGAACAGTAGAACCTAGTAGAACCCAGCAGGACCCTGTAGAGGCCAGCATAGACCAGTAGAGCCTAGCAGAACCCAGTAGAACACAGTAGAGCCTAGTAGAACACAGTAGATCCTAGTGGAACCCAGTAGAACCTAGTAGAACCCAGCAGAGGCCAGAAAACTTACATGTGGGTCGTACTCCATGACCAGTAGGTACAGTACTCACATGAGGGTAATATTCCATGACCAGTAGGTACAGTACTCACATGAGGGTAATATTCCATGACCAGTAGGTACAGTACTCACATGAGGGTAATATTCCATGACCAGTAGGTACAGTACTCACATGAGGGTAATATTCCATGACCAGTAGGTACAGTACTCACATGAGGGTAATATTCCATGACCAGTAGGTACAGTACTCACATGAGGGTAATATTCCATGACCAGTAGGTACAGTACTCACATGAGGGTAATATTCCATGACCAGTAGGTACAGTACTCACATGAGGGTAATATTCCATGACCAGTAGGTACAGTACTCACATGAGGGTAATATTCCATGACCAGTGGGTACAGTACTCACATGAGGGTAATATTCCATGACCAGTAGGTACAGTACTCACATGAGGGTAATATTCCATGACCAGTAGGTACAGTACTCACATGAGGGTAATATTACATGACCAGTAGGTACAGTACTCACATGAGGGTAATATTCCATGACCAGTAGGTACTCCACGCGTCCGTCGGCTGTGAGTCTCTCGTCTCCTACGATGAAGCGTGCGATGTTATCGTGCTCCAGCAGGGGGACACGGTAGATGGCTCGCTCGTTGACAAAGTTCTGACGATTCTGGTAGGTGAACATCTTGACCGCCACGGTACGCTCGTCTAGAGAACCCTTATACACGGAGCCATACCGCCCTCGACCAATCAGCTGGGAGGTGGAAGTGAGAGAGGGAGAAAAATATAGGGGATAGATGGAGAGGGACAGGGAGAAAGTGACAGAAAGATGGTTTGAGACATAAACAGACAAAGGGATTCCAAGACATTGTCAGTCATTTCTATGAGCAGGGCAACACAGCAGCTGTTTAATGAGACCGAGCCCGTGAGAAAAATGGCTACCTCAGATCTTAGAAGAGAGAGTAATGTAACCTGACCTCTAACTCCATAGTCCACCATCTCACCTCTAACCCCATAGTCCACCATCTCACCTCTAAACCCCTACTACACCATCTCACCTCTAAACCCCTACTACACCATCTCACCTCTAACCCCATAGTCCACCATCTCACCTCTAAACCCCTACTACACCATCTCACCTCTAAACCATCTCACCTCTAAACCCCTACTACACCATCTCACCTCTAAACCATCTCACCTCTAAACCGTACTCCACCATCTCACCTCTAAACCCCTACTCCACCATCTCACCTCTAAACCCCTACTCCACCATCTCACCTCTAAACCCCTACTACACCATCTCACCTCTAAACCCCTACTACACCATCTCACCTCTAAACCCCTACTCCACCATCTCACCTCTAAACCCCTACTCCACCATCTCACCTCTAAAGCCTACTCCACCATCTCACCTCTAAACCCCTACTACACCATCTCACCTCTAAACCCCTACTCCACCATCTCACCTCTAAACCCCTACTACACCATCTCACCTCTAAACCCCTACTACACCATCTCACCTCTAAACCCTACTCCACCATCTCACCTCTAAACCCCTACTACACCATCTCACCTCTAAACCCCTACTCCACCATCTCACCTCTAAACCCCTACTCCACCATCTCACCTCTAAACCCATAGTCCACCATCTCACCTCTAAACCCCTACTACACCATCTCACCTCTAAACCCTACTACACCATCTCACCTCTAAACCCCTACTCCACCATCTCACCTCTAAACCCCTACTCCACCATCTCACCTCTAAACCCATAGTCCACCATCTCACCTCTAAACCCCTACTCCACCATCTCACCTCTAAACCCCTACTACACCATCTCACCTCTAACCCCTACTACACCATCTCACCTCTAAACCCCTACTACACCATCTCACCTCTAAACCCTTACTACACCATCTCACCTCTAAACCCATAGTCCACCATCTCACCTCTAAACCCCTACTACACCATCTCACCTCTAAACCCCTACTACACCATCTCACCTCTAAACCCCTACTACACCATCTCACCTCTAACCCCATAGTCCACCATCTCACCTCTAAACACCTACTCCACCATCTCACCTCTAAACCCCTACTACACCATCTCACCTCTAAACCCCTACTCCACCATCTCACCTCTAAACCCCTACTACACCATCTCACCTCTAAACCCCTACTCCACCATCTCACCTCTAAACCCATAGTCCACCATCTCACCTCTAAACCCCTACTACACCATCTCACCTTTAAACCCCTACTCCACCATCTCACCTCTAAACCCATAGTCCACCATCTCACCTCTAAACCCCTACTACACCATCTCACCTCTAAACCCCTACTACACCATCTCACCTCTAAACCCATAGTCCACCATCTCACCTCTAAACCCCTACTCCACCATCTCACCTCTAAACCCATAGTCCACCATCTCACCTCTAAACCCCTACTACACCATCTCACCTCTAAACCCTTACTACACCATCTCACCTATAAACCCCTACTCCACCATCTCACCTCTAAACCCATAGTCCTCCATCTCACCTCTAAACCCCTACTCCACCATCTCACCTCTAAACCCCTACTACACCATCTCACCTCTAAACCCCTACTACACCATCTCACCTCTAAACCCCTACTACACCATCTCACCTCTAAACCCCTACTCCACCATCTCACCTCTAAACCCATAGTCCTCCATCTCACCTCTAAACCCCTACTACACCATCTCACCTCTAAACCCCTACTCCACCATCTCACCTCTAAACCCCTACTCCACCATCTCACCTCTAAACCCATAGTCCACCATCTCACCTCTAAACCCCTACTCCACCATCTCACCTCTAAACCCCTACTACACCATCTCACCTCTAACCCCTACTACACCATCTCACCTCTAAACCCCTACTACACCATCTCACCTCTAAACCCCTACTACACCATCTCACCTCTAACCCCATAGTCCACCATCTCACCTCTAAACCCCTACTCCACCATCTCACCTCTAAACCCATAGTCCACCATCTCACCTCTAAACCCCTACTCCACCATCTCACCTCTAAACCCCTACTACACCATCTCACCTCTAACCCCTACTACACCATCTCACCTCTAAACCCCTACTACACCATCTCACCTCTAAACCCCTACTACACCATCTCACCTCTAACCCCATAGTCCACCATCTCACCTCTAAACCCCTACTCCACCATCTCACCTCTAAACCCATAGTCCACCATCTCACCTCTAAACCCCTACTCCACCATCTCACCTCTAAACCCCTACTACACCATCTCACCTCTAAACCCCTACTACACCATCTCACCTCTAAACCCCTACTACACCATCTCACCTCTAAACCCATAGTCCTCCATCTCACCTCTAAACCCCTACTCCACCATCTCACCTCTAAACCCCTACTACACCATCTCACCTCTAAACCCCTACTACACCATCTCACCTCTAAACCATCTCACCTCTAAACCGTACTCCACCATCTCACCTCTAAACCCCTACTCCACCATCTCACCTCTAAACCCCTACTCCACCATCTCACCTCTAAACCCCTACTACACCATCTCACCTCTAAACCCCTACTCCACCATCTCACCTCTAAACCCATAGTCCACCATCTCACCTCTAAACCCCTACTCCACCACCTCACCTCTAAACCCCTACTCCACCATCTCACCTCTAAACCCATAGTCCACCATCTCACCTCTAAACCCCTACTCCACCATCTCACCTCTAAACCCATACTCCAACTATAACTACTCACCTCTAGTAGTTTAAGGCTGTCCAGGTCGAGGCTGGGTTCTGAGGCTGCAGCCTCCATCATGTCATGTCATAATAACCCTAACCACTAGTAACAGCAACCCTAAGTACTACAACACCACTACTCACCTCTAGTAGTTTAAGACTGTCCAGGTCGAGGCTGGGTTCTGAGGCTGCGGCCTCCATCATGTCCATGTCATAATAACCCTAACCACTAGTAACAGCAACCCTAAGTACTACAACACCACTACTCACCTCTAGTAGTTTAAGGCTGTCCAGGTCGAGGCTGGGTTCTGAGGCTGCGGCCTCCATCATGTCCATGTTGTGTAGTCCCTGTTTCCTATCTCCACTCAGCATGCGGTACCCGAAGAACAGCGCCACGATCAGCACCGCTACTATGGAGACAGACGCCAGGGCGATCACGATGGTCTCCTCGCGGTACAGCGGCCGTGGGTCTGGGAATGATGACATCACAGGGTTAGTGGGTAACATCATCACAAGCAGGGTCAGAGGTTAGGGGCCAGAGGGTAAGTGTTAGGTATTGTAGGGCACTATAAAATCTGGTGGATTTTTTTGCCTGATTCTGTTTTTCCCAAATTTAACAGGTTTTTGCTCGAAAAATGTTACTTTATTTTTACAACAAAATTGGTCCACTACAATGCTTAAACCACATTGTGAGACCACTTTGAGGTCTGAGAAAAATACAACACGTTTAGAGTATTGGGTGTAGTTACATTTTAATTCCAAACCAGCAAGAGACCGTTATTTGGCTAGCTATGCGCTTCTGTAGCGCTCGTGTGAGTTTCCAAAACAAATGGCCACTAGATTGATGCAAATAATCCTGATCTCATTCAGCCAGGTAGGCTACTTTGTAGTTAACATTTCATTGAGAAGGTTTTCGGGAAAACTTTTCCCATCTCTACCAGGTTATCATTAGCATCATCGCTAACAGCTACACAAAGTGGAGACATTGTGTGCACAGCACCGCACACACAACGTTTATGAGCTTAGTAGGTAGTTAACTAAAACGTTTCGGTTAGCCTTCCACAAGCTTCCCACAATAAGTTGGGTGAATTTTGGCCCATTCCTCCTGACAGAGCTGGTGTAACTGAGTCAGGTTTGTAGGCCTCCTTGCTTACACACACTTTTTCAGTTCTGCCCACAAATTTTCTACAGGATTGACGTCAGGGCTTTGTGATGACCACTCCAATACCTTGACTTTGTTGTCCTTAAGCTATTTTGCCACAACTTTGGATGTATGCTTGGGGTCATTGTCCATTTGGAAGACCCATTTGCGTCCAAGCTTTAACTTCCTGACTGAAGTCTTGAGATGTTGCTTCAATATTTTCTGAAGTGAACCAGTCCCTCTTGCAGCAAGCACCCCCACAACATGATGCTGCCACCCCCGTGCTTCATGGTTGGGATGGTATTCTTCGGCTTGCAAGCCTCCCCCTTTTTCCTCCAAACATAACGATGGTCATTATGGCCAAACAGTTCTATTTTTGTTTCATCAGAACAGAGGACATTTCTCCAAAAAGTACAATCTTTGTCCCTATGTGCAGTTGCAAACTGTAGTCTGGCTATTTGATGGCGGTTTTTGAGCAGTGATTTCTTCCTTGCTGAGCGGCCTTTCAGGTTATGTCGATATAGGACCCATTTTTCTGTGGATATAGATACTTTTGTACCTGTTTCCTCCAGCATATTCACAAGGTCCTTTGCTGTTGTTCTGGGATTTATTTGCACTTTTCGCACCAAAGTACGTTCATCTCTAGGAGACAGAACGAGTCCGCTTCCTGAGCAGTATGACTGCATGGTCCCATTGTGTTTATACTTGCGTACTATTGTTTGTACAGATGAACGTGAGGCAGGCAATTGGAAATTGCTCCCAAGGATGAACCAGACTTGTGGAGATCTACAATTTTTATACTGAGGTCTTGGCTGATTTCTTTTTATTTTCCCATGATGTCATGCAAAGAGGCACTGAGTTTGAAGGTAGCCCTTGAAATACATCCACAGGTACACCTCCAATTGACTCAAATTATGTCAATTAACCTATCAGAAACACAACCCAAACAAGCCTTCTTTAACACAGGGCGCATCCAACCCGGAAGCCAGTCGCACCAATGTGTCGGAGGAAACACCGTGCACCTGGCGACCTGATTAGCGCGCACTGCGCCCTGCCACAGGAGTTGCTGGTGCGCAATGAGACAAGGATATCCCTACCGGCCAAACCCTACCTAACCCGGATGACGCTATGTCAATTGTGCGTTGCCCCACGAACCTCCCGGTCGCAGACAGTTGCGACAGAGCCTGGGCGCGAACCCAGAGTCTCTGGTGGCACAGCTAGCAATGCAGCCCTAGACCACTGAGCCACCCGGGAGGCCCCAAAGTAGATGTAGACTTGCAAAAACTATAGTTTGTTAACAAGACATTTGTGTAGTGGATGATGAAAAAGGTTTTAATGACTCCAACCAAAGTGTATGTAAACTTCCAACTTCAACTGTATATCCATCCTGCCCTACCTTTCTAAAATTGTTTTAAAGACAAGTTAACAAACAGATCAGTGACCATTTCGAATCCCACCGTACCTTCTCCGCTATGCAATCTGGTTTCCGAGCTGGTCATGGTTGCACCTCAGCCACCCTCAAGGTCCTAAACGATATCATAACCGCCATCGATAAAAGACAGTGCAGGAGTCTTCATCGACCTGGCCAAGGTTTTCAACAATGTCAACCACTGCATTCTTATCGGCAGACTCAATAGACTTAGCTTCTCAAATGACTGCCTTGCCTGGACCACCAACAACTTCTCAGATAGAGTTCAGTGTGTCAAATCGGAGGGCCTGTTGTCCGGACCTCTGGCAGTCTCTATGGGAGTACCACAGGGTTCAATTCTCGGGCCGACTCTCTTCTCTGTATACATCAATGATGTCGCTCTTGCTGCTGGTGATTCTCTGATCCACCTCTACACAGACGACACCATTTTGTATACCTCTGGCCCTTCTTTGGACACTGTGCTAACAAACCTCCAGACGAGCTTCAATGCCATCCAACTCTCCTTCCGTGGCCTCCAACTGCTCTTAAATGCAAGTAAAACTAAATGCATGCTCTTCAACCATTTGCTGCCCGCACCCTCCTGCTCGATGAGCATCACTACTCTGGACAATTCTGACAACTACAAATACCTAGGTGTCTGGTTAGACTGTAAACTCTCCTTCCAGACTCACATTAAGCCTCTCCAATCCAAAATTTTAATCTAGAATCAGCTTCCTATTTCACAACAAAGCATCCTTCACTCATGCTGCCAAACATACCCTTGTAGAACTGACTATCCTACCGATCCTTGACTTTGGCGATGTCATTTACAAAATAGCCTCCAATACGCTACTCAGCAAATTGGATGCAGTCTATCACAGTGCCATCCGTTTTGTCACCAAAGCCCCATATACTACCCACAACCGCGACCTGTATGCGCTCGTTGGCTGGCCAGTGACTACATATTCGTTGCCAAACCCACTGGCTACAGGTCATCTATAAGTCTAAGGATTTGCCTCTATTTGGGTCCTGTCCCCTCTATCCTATCCTTGATGAGCTGTGCCTGGTTTCCTCCTGACATTGCGCTTTGCATTCAAGCCAAGAGTTAGTTATATTTTAGTCTGGTTTACTCCAGACATTGTGCTTTGCCTTCAGGCCAAATAGCATAACACCATTTTTGTCTCATCAGACGACAGAATCTTTTGCCTTTTTGCTAACTCCAGGCGCTATGCCATGTGCCTTTTTGCTAACTCCAGGCGCTATGCCATGTGCCTTTTTGCTAACTCCAGGCGCTATGCCATGTGCCTTTTTGCTAACTCCAGGCGTTATGCCATGTGCCTTTTTGCTAACTCCAGGCGCTATGCCATGTGCCTTTTTGCTAACTCCAGGCGCTATGCCATGTGCCTTTTTGCTAACTCCAGGCGTTATGCCATGTGCCTTTTTGCTAACTCCAGGCGTTATGCCATGTGCCTTTTTGCTAACTCCAGGCGCTATGCCATGTGCCTTTTTGCTAACTCCAGGCGCTATGCCATGTGCCTTTTGCTAACTCCAGGCGTTATGCCATGTGCCTTTTGCTAACTCCAGGCGCTATGCCATGTGCCTTTTGCTAACTCCAGGCGCTATGCCATGTGCCTTTTTGCTAACTCCAGGCGTTATGCCATGTGCCTTTTTGCTAACTCCAGGCGCTATGCCATGTGCCTTTTTGCTAACTCCAGGCGCTATGCCATGTGCCTTTTTGCTAACTCCAGGCGTTATGCCATGTGCCTTTTTGCTAACTAGCCAAGGACATTATTAGAAATTTTGGGGAATGTATTAAAAATAAAAAACAGAAATATCATATTGACATAAGTTTTCAGAACCTTTACTCAGTACTTTGTTGAAGCACCTTTGGCAGCAATTACAGCCTCGTGTCTTCTTGGGTATGACTCTTCAAGCTTGGCACACCTGTATTTGGGGAGTTCCTCCCATTCTTCTCTGCAGATCCTCTCAAGCTCCATCAGGTTGGATGGGGAGTGTCGCTGCACAGCTATTTTCAGGTCTCTCCAGAGATTTTTAATTTTACCTTTCTTTAACTGGGCAAGTCAGTTAAGAACAAATTCTTATTTTCAATGACGGCCTAGGAACAGTGGGTACACTGCCTTGTTCAGGGGCAGAATTACATATTTTTACCTTGTCAGCTCAGGGATTCGATCTTGCAACCTTTCAGTTACTAGTCCAATGCTCTAACCACTTTCCGCCCGATGTTCGATCGGGTTTAAGTCCAGGCTCTGTCTGGGCCACTCAAGGACATTCAGAGACTTGTCACGAAGCCACTCCTGCGTTGTCTTGGCTGTGTGCTTAGGGTCTTTGTCCTGTTGGAAGGTGAACCTTCGCCCCAGTCTGAGGTCCTATGCGCTCTGGAGGAGGTTTCCATCAGGATCTCTGTACTTTGCTCCGTTTATCGTTCCCTCGATCCTGACTAGTCTTCCAGTCCCTGCTGCTGAAAAACATCCTCACAGCATGATGCTGCCACCACCATGCTTCACCATAGGGATGGTGCCAGGTTTCCTCGAGACATGACCCTTGGCATTTAGGCCAAAGAGTTCAATCTTGATTTCATCAGACCAGAGAATCTTGTTTCTCATGGTCTGAGAGTCCTTTAGGTGCCTTTAGGCAAACTCTAAGCGGACTATCATGAGCCTTTTACTGAGTGGCTTCCGTCGGCCACTCTACCATAAAGGCCTGATTGGTGGAGTGCTGCAGAGATGGTTGTCCTTCTGGAGGTTCTCCCATCTCCACAAAGGAACTCTGGAGCTCTGTCAGAGTGACCAACGGGTTCTTGGTCATCTCTCTGACCAAGGCCCTTCTCCCCCAATTGCTCAATTTGGCCGGGCGGCCTGCTGAGAGTCTTGGTGGTTACAAACTTTGGTTATAAACTTCTTCCATTTAAGAGTGATGGAGGCCACTGTGTTTTTTTTTGCGACCTTCAATGCTGCAGAAATGTTTTGGTTCCCTTCCCCAGATCTGTGCCTCGACACAAGCCTGTCTCAGAGCTCCAAGGACAATTCCTTTGACCTCATGGCTTAGTTTTTGCTCTGACATGCACTGTCAACTGTGGGACCTTATATAGACAGGTGTGTGTCTTTCCAAATCATGTCCAATCAATTGAATTTACCACAGGTGGACTCCAGTCAAGTTGGAGAAACATCTCAAGGATGGTCAATGGAAACATGGAGATACATTTCGAGTCTCATAGCAAAGGGTCTGAATACCTAAGATTTTATTATACATTTTTTAATACATTTGCAAACATTTCTAAAAAACAGTTTAGCTTTTTCTTTATGGGGTTATGTGTGTAGATTGATGAGGGATATTATTTATTTAATCCATTTTAGAATAAGGCTGTAACGTATCAAAATGACCCTTTGGAGTTAGAAACCTCTTTTGCGACCTGGCAGGATTGACCTTGCGACCTGGCAGGATTGACCTTGCGACCTGGCAGGATTGACCTTACTTCCTGTTTCTGAATCAACAGTAATTTCATAAGAGATGAAACAGAATCCATTGGGGGATTTCATGGGTTTATCATAGTTGTTATATACGTGGTTGTAACACAGTTCATGAGTTTTATAGAGTATCTTCAGTCTGTCCTAGGTTCCTGGAGTATGGTGAATATAAAGGCCATCTATATGGGACCAGTATTGATGCTGTCAAAGGGAGGGAGGGGAGGGAAGGGAAGGGAAGGGAAGGGGAGGGGAGGGAGGGGAGGGGAGGGGAGGGAGGGGAGGGGGAGGGGAGGGGAGGGGAGGGAGGGGGGGGGAGGGAAGGGAAGGGAAGGGAAGGGAGGGAGGGAGGGGAAGGGAAGGGAAGGGAAGGGAAAGGGAAGGGAGGGAAGGGAAGGGAAGGGAAGGGAAGGGAAGGGAAGGGAAGGGAGGGAAGGGAAGGGAAGGAAGGGAAGGGAAGGGAAGGGAAGGGAAGGGAAGGGAAGGGAGGGGGAGGGAGGGAAGGGAGGGAAGGGAAGGGAAGGGAGGGAAGGGAGGGGAAGGGAAGGGAGGGAAGGGAAGGGAAGGGAAGGGAAGGGAAGGGAAGGGAGGGAGGGAGGGGAAGGGAAGGGAAGGGAGGGGAAGGGAGGGAAGGAAGGGAAGGGAGGGGAGGAGGGGAAGGGAGGGGAAGGGAAGGGAAGGGAGGGGAAGGGAGGGGAAGGGAAGGAGGGAAGGGAAGGGAAGGGAAGGGAAGGAGGAAGGGAAGGAAGGAGGAAGGGAAGGAAGGGAAGGGGAGGGAGGGGAAGGGAAGGAAGGGAGGGGAAGGGAGGGGAAGGGAAGGGAAGGGAAGGGAAGGGAAGGGAAGGGAAGGGAAGGGAAGGGAAGGGAAGGGAAGGGAAGGAAGGGAAGGGAAGGGAGGGAGGGAGGGGAAGGGAGGGGAAGGAAGGGAAGGGAGGGGAAGGGAGGGAAGGGAAGGGAGGGAAGGGAAGGGAAGGGAGGGAAGGGAGGGGAGGGAAGGGAAGGGAGGGAAGGGAAGGAGGGGGGGAAGGGAGGGGGAAGGGAAGGGGAGGAGGGAGGGAAGGGAAGGGAAGGGAAAGGAAGGGAAGGGAAGGGAAGGGGAAGGAAGGGAAGGGAAGGGAAGGGAAGGGAAGGGAAGGGGAAGGAAGGGAAGGGAAGGGAAGGGAAGGGAAGGGAGGGGAAGGGAAGGGAAGGGAAGGGAAGGGAAGGGAAGGGAAGGGAAGGGAAGGGAAGGGAAGGGAAGGGAAGGGAAGGGAAGGGAGGGAAGGGAAGGGAAGGGAAGGTGTGTTGTTCTGTTAGACTCCATCAGACAGTATTACTCAGTAGTGTTGTTCTGTTGGACTCCATCAGGCAGTATTACTCAGTAGTGTTGTTCTGTTGGACTCCATCAGGCAGTATTACTCAGTAGTGTTGTTCTGTTGGACTCCATCAGACAGTATTACTCAGTAGTGTTGTTCTGTTAGACTCCATCAGACAGTATTACTCAGTAGTGTTGTTCTGTTGGACTCCATCAGGCAGTATTACTCATTAGTGTTGTTCTGTTAGACTCCATCAGACAGTATTACTCATTAGTGTTGTTCTGTTAGACTCCATCAGGCAGTATTACTCAGTAGTGTTGTTCTGTTAGACTCCATCAGACAGTATTACTCATTAGTGTTGTTCTGTTAGACTCCATCAGGTCGGTGTGTCTCATTAGCGTTGTTGGGGAGTGACAGAGAGAGTGCAGGGAGAAACAGAGCCAGGTTCTGTGTGGCGGCCGCCAGTACCATCCAGGCTCTCCCGTCTGTCTCTCCTGCTTTCTCTCTCTCTGCAGCAACTCTAAGGAGGCGGGCATTGTGCTGCTAAACAGAGTCCCTGGGTAGGTCTATAGAAACCCAGCATAAAGCTACCACACTGACCCTCACACCGAAAAGAACCAGCACACAGCCCTCCACAATGAGTTCTACCTGGCTAGGATACTCACCTGAACCAAGAAGTCCCACTAAATATGCAGAATCAGAGGCTGATGTAAACAGACCAATACAAATCATGACATCAGAGGCTGATGTAAACAGACCAATACACAGCTCATGCTAATCAGAACAACATAACAGTCTCTCAGTCTTGGTTATAAATAGTAACAGAGACAGACAGGATGTAATCAGAACAATGAGACAGAGGACACAGTAACATGGTGAGACATCGCTCTCTATTCTTCCACTGAACATCCCCCTCTCCCTTGGCTGTTATTTGACCTAATACTCACTCAATGCTTTTATAATGGCTGTAAAGATTGTTGTCGCTGAGCCAAATGTTTCAGTAGTTAGTCACAGTGATATGATAATACCATCTTATAGCTTTTTCACTGAGCAGAATGGCTTTACAGAGAGGCTGGGCGGAGGGTCAGGGGTTAGAGGTTAAGTGTCAGGGGTTATGGTACTTACATAGTTGTGCAGAGGTGGGGCTGGGCGGGGGGAAGTCCTCGGTGAAGTTGACGTTACACATGTTGGTGCTACAGCAGCAGAACCTATACGTCCCGTTCTGAATCTGAGACGGAGTGGTGGTAACCACGCAACGGTCGTCATGGCACTCCTGCTGGTCCCCGATGTGAGTCCAGCATCCTGGAGGAGGATAGAGAGGAGGATGAGAGACTTCTGCAGACAGGATGTGGGTGGGTGGGTGGGTGGGTGGGTGAGTGAGTGAGTGAGTGAGTGAGTGAGTGAGTGAGTGAGTGAGTGGTGGTGGTGAGTGAGTGGTGGTGGTGGTGGTGAGTGGTGGTGGTGAGTGAGTGAGTGAGTGAGTGAGTGAGTGAGTGACTGACTGACTGACTGACTGACTGACTGACTGACTGAAAGACAAATACCAAATTGAGACCGTATGCAGAAGTCTGCCAAAATATCCTGTGTACAACGTAAAACACCAAATAAATCATGCAGAGCAGAATTAGGCCGATACCCAATAATGATAAAAATCCATAAAAGAGCCATTAAATTCTCCAACCACCTAAAAGGAAGCGATTCCCAAACCTTCCATAACAAAGCCATCACCTACAGAGAGATGAACCTGGAGAAGAGTCCCATAAGCAAGCTGGTCCTGGGGCTCTGTTCACAAACACAAACAGACCCCACAGAGCCCCAGGACAGCAGCACAATTAGACCCAACCAAATCATGAGAAAACAAAAAGATAATTACTTGACACATTGGAAAGAAATAACAAAAAAACAGAGTAAACTAGAATGCTATTTGGCCCTACACAGAGAGTACACAGTGGCAGAATACCTGACCACTTTGACGGACCCAAACTTAAGGAAAGCTTTGACTATGTACAGACTCAGTGAGCATAGCCTTGCTATTGAGAAAGGCCGCCGTAGGCAGACATGGCTCTCAAGAGAAGACAGGCTATGTGCTCACTGCCCACAAAATAAGGTGGAATCTGAGCTGCACTTCCTAACCTCCTGCCCAATGTATGACCATATTAGAGACGCATATTTCCCTCAGATTACACAGATCTACAAAGAATAGTGAGTGTGTGTATTGAGAGAGCAGACGTACCCTGTTTGAAGGTCTCTAGTGAGTGTGTGTATTGAGAGAGCACACGTACCCTGTTTGAAGGTCTCTAGTGAGTGTGTGTATTGAGAGAGCACACGTACCCTGTTTGAAGGTCTCTAGTGAGTGTGTGTATTGAGAGAGCACACGTACCCTGTTTGAAGGTCTCTAGTGAGTGTGTGTATTGAGAGAGCACACGTACCCTGTTTGAAGGTCTCTAGTGAGTGTGTGTATTGAGAGAGCACACGTACCCTGTTTGAAGGTCTCTAGTGAGTGTGTGTATTGAGAGAGCACACGTACCTGTTTGAAGGTCTCTAGTGAGTGTGTGTATTGAGAGAGCACACGTACCCTGTTTGAAGGTCTCTAGTGAGTGTGTGTATTGAGAGAGCACACGTACCCTGTTTGAAGGTCTCTAGTGAGTGTGTGTATTGAGAGAGCACACGTACCCTGTTTGACCAGGTGTATCTCTCCGTCTCTGGTCTTCTCCCACAGGCCATAACATCGAGAGCCCTTACTGCAGCGTATTGTAGTATTCTCTCTGGTCATAGGCCAGTCTCCTGCTCCTCCCACACGCTGCTCCTCATACTGCTGCTGCTGGTCGTTGAAGGCACACTCACGCTCCTCGCTCTGGGCAGCTAGGTGGAGAGCGAGATGGGGGGAGAGAGGGAGAGGGGATAGGGAGAGGGGAGAGAGAGAGAGAGAGAGAGAGAGAGAGACAGAGAGAGAGAGAGAGACAGAGAGAGAGACAGAGACAGAGACAGAGAGAGAGAGAGAGATGGGGGAGAGAGGGAGAGGGGATAGGGAGAGGGGAGAGAGAGAGAGAGAGAGAGAGAGAGAGAGAGAGGGAGGGAGAGAGACAGAGAGAAACAGAGACAGAGACAGAGAGAGAGAGAGAGAGAGAGAGAGAGAGAGAGAGAGAGAGAGAGATGGGGGAGAGAGAGAGAGAGAGAGAGAGAGAGAGAGAGAAGAGAGAGGGAGGGAGAGGTTAGTGAAAATAATTTGCACTTCTGAGACAGAGAAGGTAATAGGTTTTTCGGGTTTGGTAAAGCTTTTTGTTATCTTTATCTCGTTAACTACTCAGCCGCAGGCAGCATGGGTCTGGATGGGGGTATTCACATGGGGGGGATGAACTGTAGGTAATCAGGTATTCACATGGGGGTGAACTGTAGGTAATCAGGTATTCACATGGGGGGTGAACTGTAGGTAATCAGGTATTCACATGGGGGGATGAACTGTAGGTAATCAGGTATTCACATGGGGGGATGAACTGTAGGTAATCAGGTATTCACATGGGGGGATGAACTGTAGGTAATCAGGTATTCACATGGGGGGTGAACTGTAGGTAATCAGGTATTCACATGGGGGGATGAACTGTAGGTAATCAGGTATTCACATGGGGGGATGAACTGTAGGTAATCAGGTATTCACATGGGGGATGAACTGTAGGTAATCAGGTATTCACATGGGGGATGAACTGTAGGTAATCAGGTATTCACATAGGGGGATGAACTGTAGGTAATCAGGTATTCACATGGGGGGATGAACTGTAGGTAATCAGGTATTCACATGGGGGGATGAACTGTAGGTAATCAGGTATTCACATGGGGGGATGAACTGTAGGTAATCAGGTATTCACATGGGGGGATGAACTGTAGGTAATCAGGTATTCACATGGGGGGATGAACTGTAGGTAATCAGGTATTCACATGGGGGGATGAACTGTAGGTAATCAGGTATTCACATGGGGGGATGAACTGTAGGTAATCAGGTATTCACATGGGGGGATGAACTGTAGGTAATCAGGTATTCACATGGGGGGATGAACTGTAGGTAATCAGGTATTCACATGGGGGTGAACTGTAGGTAATCGGGTATTCACATGGGGGGGGGTGAACTGTAGGTAATCAGGTATTCACATGGGGGGGGTGAACTGTAGGTAATCAGGTATTCACATGGGGGGTGAACTGTAGGTAATCAGGTATTCACATGGGGGGTGAACTGTAGGTAATCGGGTATTCACATGGGGGTGAACTGTAGGTAATCAGGTATTCACATGGGGGCTGAACTGTAGGTAATCAGGTATTCACATGGGGGGATGAACTGTAGGTAATCAGGTATTCACATGGGGGGATGAACTGTAGGTAATCAGGTATTCACATGGGGGGATGAACTGAAGGTAATCAGGTATTCACATGGGGGGATGAACTGTAGGTAATCAGGTATTCACATGGGGGATGAACTGTAGGTAATCAGGTATTCACATGGGGGATGAACTGTAGGTAATCAGGTATTCACATGGGGGGATGAACTGTAGGTAACCAGGTATTCACATGGGGGGGATGAACTGTAGGTAACCAGGTATTCACATGGGGGGATGAACTGTAGGTAACCAGGTATTCACATGGGGGGATGAACTGTAGGTAACCAGGTATTCACATGGGGGGATGAACTGTAGGTAACCAGGTATTCACATGGGGGGATGAACTGTAGGTAATCAGGTATTCACATGGGGGGATGAACTGTAGGTAATCAGGTATTCACATGGGGGGATGAACTGTAGGTAATCAGGTATTCACATGGGGGATGAACTGTAGGTAATCAGGTATTCACATGGGGGGATGAACTGTAGGTAATCAGGTATTCACATGGGGGGATGAACTGTAGGTAACCAGGTATTCACATGGGGGGATGAACTGTAGGTAACCAGGTATTCACATGGGGGGATGAACTGTAGGTAATCAGGTATTCACATGGGGGGATGAACTGTAGGTAATCAGGTATTCACATGGGGGGATGAACTGTAGGTAATCAGGTATTCACATGGGGGATGAACTGTAGGTAATCAGGTATTCACATGGGGGGATGAACTGTAGGTAACAGGTATTCACATGGGGGGATGAACTGTAGGTAACCAGGTATTCACATGGGGGGATGAACTGTAGGTAACCAGGTATTCACATGGGGGGATGAACTGTAGGTAACCAGGTATTCACATGGGGGGATGAACTGTAGGTAACCAGGTATTCACATGATGACTGTAGGTAACCAGGTATTCACATGGGGGGATGAACTGTAGGTAACCAGGTATTCACATGGGGGATGAACTGTAGGTAACCAGGTATTCACATGGGGGGATGAACTGTAGGTAACCAGGTATTCACATGGGGGGGATGAACTGTAGGTAACCAGGTATTCACATGGGGGGGGATGAACTGTAGGTAACCAGGTATTCACATGGGGGGGATGAACTGTAGGTAATCAGGTATTCACATGGGGGGATGAACTGTAGGTAATCAGGTATTCACATGGGGATGAACTGTAGGTAATCAGGTATTCACATGGGGGGATGAACTGTAGGTAATCAGGTATTCACATGGGGGGATGAACTGTAGGTAATCAGGTATTCACATGGGGGGATGAACTGTAGGTAATCAGGTATTCACATGGGGGGATGAACTGTAGGTAACCAGGGGGGGATGAACTGTAGGTAACCAGGTATTCACATGGGGGGATGAACTGTAGGTAACCAGGTATTCACATGGGGGGATGAACTGTAGGTAATCAGGTATTCACATGGGGGGATGAACTGTAGGTAATCAGGTATTCACATGGGGGGATGAACTGTAGGTAATCAGGTATTCACATGGGGGGATGAACTGTAGGTAATCAGGTATTCACATGGGGGGGATGAACTGTAGGTAATCAGGTATTCACATGGGGGGATGAACTGTAGGTAATCAGGTATTCACATGGGGGGATGAACTGTAGGTAATCAGGTATTCACATGGGGGGATGAACTGTAGGTAATCAGGTATTCACATGGGGGGGGATGAACTGTAGGTAACCAGGTATTCACATGGGGGGATGAACTGTAGGTAATCAGGTATTCACATGGGGGGATGAACTGTAGGTAATCAGGTATTCACATGGGGGGATGAACTGTAGGTAATCAGGTATTCACATGGGGGGGATGAACTGTAGGTAACCAGGTATTCACATGGGGGGGATGAACTGTAGGTAATCAGGTATTCACATGGGGGGATGAACTGTAGGTAATCAGGTATTCACATGGGGGGATGAACTGTAGGTAATCAGGTATTCACATGGGGGATGAACTGTAGGTAATCAGGTATTCACATGGGGGGATGAACTGTAGGTAATCAGGTATTCACATGGGGGGATGAACTGTAGGTAATCAGGTATTCACATGGGGGGATGAACTGTAGGTAACCAGGTATTCACATGGGGGATGAACTGTAGGTAATCAGGTATTCACATGGGGGATGAACTGTAGGTAATCAGGTATTCACATGGGGGGATGAATTGTAGGTAATCAGGTATTCACATGGGGGGATGAACTGTAGGTAATCAGGTATTCACATGGGGGGATGAACTGTAGGTAATCAGGTATTCACATGGGGGGGATGAACTGTAGGTAATCAGGTATTCACATGGGGGGTGAACTGTAGGTAATCAGGTATTCACATGGGGGGATGAACTGTAGGTAATCAGGTATTCACATGGGGGGATGAACTGTAGGTAATCAGGTATTCACATGGGGGATGAACTGTAGGTAATCAGGTATTCACATGGGGGGATGAACGGTAGGTAATCAGGTATTCACATGGGGGGATGAACTGTAGGTAATCAGGTATTCACATGGTGGGATGAACTGTAGGTAATCAGGTATTCACATGGGGGGATGAACTGTAGGTAATCAGGTATTCACATGGGGGGATGAACTGTAGGTAATCAGGTATTCACATGGGGGATGAACTGTAGGTAACCAGGTATTCACATGGGGGGGTGAACTGTAGGTAATCAGGTATTCACATGGGGGGATGAACTGCAGGTAATCAGGTATTCACATGGGGGGATGAACTGTAGGTAACCAGGTATTCGCATGGGGGGTGAACTGTAGGTAACCAGGTATTCGCATGGGGGGGGATGAACTGTAGGTAACCAGGTATTCGCATGGGGGGGATGAACTGTAGGTAACCAGGTATTCGCATGGGGGGGATGAACTGTAGGTAACCAGGTATTCGCATGGGGGACTGTCGGTCGGCCGGCAAAGTACAGAACAGAACACCTGGGCAGGAGTTCTGGAGACTCTACACCCTTAGTCACGCAAGTGAACACGCACCATTACAGAGCTTGTATTGTCAATAATGCTACTATCCTGCTGGAGTTACCATGTTATCCTGCTGGAGTTACCATGTCATCCTGCTAGAGTTACCATGTTATCCTGCTAGAGTTACCATGTTATCCTGCTAGAGTTACCATGTTATCCTGCTAGAATTACCATGTTATCCTGCTAGAGTTACCATGTTATCCTGCTAGAGTTACCATGTTATCCTGCTAGAGTTACCATGTTATCCTGCTAGAGTTACCATGTTATCCTGCTAGAGTTACCATGTTATCCTGCTAGAGTTACCATGTTATCCTGCTTGAGTTACCATGTTATCCTGCTAGAGTTACCATGTTATCCTGCTAGAGTTACCATGTTATCCTGCTGGAGTTACCATGTTATTGTGCTAGAATAATGGAAATTGATGGGAAAGGATGTAAAATATATCACTACCCACTTTAAACAATGCTACCTTATATAATGTTTACATACCCTACATTATTCATCTCATATGTATCCGTATATACTGTACTCTATCATCTACTGCATCCTTATGTAATACATGTATCATTAGCAACTTTAACTATGCCACTTTGTTTACATACTCATCTCATATGTATATACTGTACTCGATACCATCTACTGCATCTTGCCTATGCTGCTCTGCACCATCACTCATTCATATATCCTTATGTACATATTCTTTATCCCCTTACACTGTGTATAAGACAGTAGTTTAGGAATTGTTAGTTAGATTACTTGTTGGTTATTACTGCATTGTCGGAACTGGAAGCACAAGCATTTCGCTACACTCGCATTAACATCTGCTAACCATGTGTAGTCGCTCTGGATAAGAGCGTCTGCTAAATGACTTAAATGTAAATGTAAATGTATGTGACAAATAACATTTGATTTGATTTGATTTGAGTTACCATGTCAATAATGCTAGTGTTACCATGTTATCCTGCTGGAGTTACCATGTTATCCTGCAAGTGTTACCATGTTATCCTGCTAGAGTTACCATGTTATCCTGCTAGAGTTACCATGTCAATAATGCTGCTATCCTGCTAGAGTTACCATGTTATCCTGCTAGAGTTACCATGTTATCCTGCTAGAGTTACCATGTTATCCTGCTAGAGTTACCATGTTATCCTGCTAGAGTTACCGTGTTATCCTGCTAAAGTTACCATGTCAATAATGCTGCTATCCTGCTAGAGTTACCATGTTATCCTGCTAGAGTTACCATGTTATCCTGCTAGAGTTACCATGTCAATAATGCTACTATCCTGCTAGAGTTACCATGTTATCCTGCTAGAGTTACCATGTCAATAATGCTGCTATCCTGCTAGAGTTACCATGTTATCCTGCTAGAGTTACCATGTTATCCTGCTAGAGTTACCATGTCAATAATGCTACTATCCTGCTAGAGTTACCATGTTATCCTGCTAGAGTTACCATGTTATCCTACTAGAGTTACCATGCCAATAATGCTGTTATCCTGCTGGAGTTACCATGTTATCCTGCTAGAGTTACCATGTTATCCTGCTAGAGTTACCATGTTATCCTGCTAGAGTTACCATGTCAATAATGCTGCTATCCTGCTAGAGCTACCATGTTATCCTGCTGGAGTTACCATGTTATCCTGCTAGAGTTACCATGTTATCCTGCTGGAGTTACCATGTTATCCTGCTAGAGTTACCATGTCAATAATGCTACTATCCTACTGGAGTTACCATGTTATCCTGCTAGAGTTACCATGTTATCCTGCTAGAGTTACCATGTTATCCTGCTGGAGTTACCATGTCAATAATGCTACTAACCTGCTAGAGTTACCATGTTATCCTGCTGGAGTTACCATGTTATATAGCTAGAGTTACCATGTTATATAGCTAGAGTTACCATGTTATCCTGCTGGAGTTACCATGTTATCCTGCTGGAGTTACCATGTTATCCTGCTAGAGTTACCATGTTATCCTGCTAGAGTTACCATGTTATCCTGCTAGAGTTACCATGTTATCCTGCTAGAGTTACCATGTTATCCTGCTAGAGTTACCATGTTATCCTGCTAGAGTTACCATGTTATCCTGCTAGAGTTACCATGTCAATAATGCTGCTATCCTGCTAGAGTTACCATGTTATCCTGCTGGAGTTACCATGTTATCCTGCTAGAGTTACCATGTTATCCTGCTGGAGTTACCATGTTATCCTGCTAGAGTTACCATGTCAATAATGCTACTATCCTACTGGAGTTACCATGTTATCCTGCTAGAGTTACCATGTTATCCTGCTGTAGTTACCATGTTATCCTGCTAGAGTTACCATGTTATCCTGCTAGACTTACCATGTTATCCTGCTAGAGTTACCATGTCATCCTGCTAGAGTTACCATGTTATCCTGCTAGAGTTACTATGTTATCCTGATAGAGTTACCATGTTTTCCTGCTAGAGTTACCATGTTATCCTGCTAGAGTTACCATGTTATCCTGCTAGAGTTACCATGTTATCCTGCTAGAGTTACCATGTTATGTCAGAACACAGAACTACTCATAACAGAGAAGACTCGGTCAGAACACAGGACTACTCATAACAGAGAAGACTAGGTCAGAACACAGGACTCAGAGCAGAGAAGACTCGGTCAGAACACAGGACTCAGAGCAGAGAAGACTCGGTCAGAACACAGGACTACTCATAACAGAGAAGACTAGGTCAGAACACAGGACTCAGAGCAGAGAAGACTCGGTCAGAACACAGGACTCAGAACAGAGAAGACTCGGTCAGAACACAGGACTACTCATAACAGAGAAGACTAGGTCAGAACACAGGACTCAGAGCAGAGAAGACTCGGTCAGAACACAGGACTCAGAGCAGAGAAGACTCGGTCAGAACACAGAACTACTCATAACAGAGAAGACTAGGTCAGAACACAGGACTCAGAACAGAGAAGACTAGGTCAGAACACAGGACTACTCAGAACAGAGAAGACTCGGTCAGAACACAGGACTCAGAACAGAGAAGACTCGGTCAGAACACAGAACTACTCATAACAGAGAAGACTAGGTCAGAACACAGGACTACTCAGAACAGAGAAGACTAGGTCAGAACACAGGACTACTCAGAACAGAGAAGACTAGGTCAGAACACAGGACTCAGAGCAGAGAAGACTCGGTCAGAACACAGGACTACTCAGAACAGAGAAGACTAGGTCAGAACACAGGACTCAGAACAGAGAAGACTAGGTCAGAACACAGGACTACTCAGAACAGAGAAGACTAGGTCAGAACACAGGACTACTCAGAACAGAGAAGACTAGGTCAGAACACAGGACTCAGAACAGAGAAGACTAGGTCAGAACACAGGACTACTCAGAACAGAGAAGACTCGGTCAGAACACAGGACTACTCAGAACAGAGAAGACTAGGTCAGAACACAGGACTCAGAACAGAGAAGACTAGGTCAGAACACAGGACTACTCAGAACAGAGAAGACTCGGTCAGAACACAGGACTACTCAGAGCAGAGAAGACTAGGTCAGAACACAGGACTGCTCTGAACAGAGAAGACTAGGTCAGAACACAGGACTCAGAGCAGAGAAGACTCGGTCAGAACACAGGACTCAGAACAGAGAAGACTAGGTCAGAACACAGGACTGCTCTGAACAGAGAAGACTAGGTCAGAACACAGGACTCAGAACAGAGAAGACTAGGTCAGAACACAGGACTCAGAGCAGAGAAGACAAGGTCAGGACTCAGAGCAGAGAAGACTAGGTCAGGACTCAGAACAGAGAAGACTAGGTCAGAACACAGGACTCAGAGCAGAGAAGACAAGGTCAGGACTCAGAGCAGAGAAGACTAGGTCAGAACACAGGACTCAGAGCAGAGAAGACTAGGTCAGGACTCAGAGCAGAGAAGACTAGGTCAGGACTCAGAGCAGAGAAGACTAGGTCAGGACTCAGAGCAGAGAAGACTAGGTCAGGACTCAGAGCAGAGAAGACTAGGTCAGGACTCAGAGCAGAGAAGACTAGGTCAGGACTCAGAGCAGAGAAGACAAGGTCAGGACTCAGAGCAGAGAAGACTAGGTCAGGACTCAGAGCAGAGAAGACAAGGTCAGGACTCAGAGCAGAGAAGACAAGGTCAGGACTCAGAGCAGAGAAGACTAGGTCAGGACTCAGAGCAGAGAAGACAAGGTCAGGACTCAGAGCAGAGAAGACTAGGTCAGGACTCAGAGCAGAGAAGACTAGGTCAGGACTCAGAGCAGAGAAGACTAGGTCAGGACTCAGAGCAGAGAAGACTAGGTCAGGACTCAGAGCAGAGAAGACTAGGTCAGAACACAGGACTCAGAGCAGAGAAGACTAGGTCAGGACTCAGAACAGAGAAGACTAGGTCAGGACTCAGAGCAGAGAAGACTAGGTCAGGACTCAGAGCAGAGAAGACAAGGTCAGGACTCATGCTACAGGTTTAGGTTAGCGGTGTGGTTAAGGTTAGGTTTAGGTTAGCAGTGTTGTTAAGGTTAGGTTTAGGTTAACAGTGTGGTTGGGTTTAAGGTTAGGTTTAGGTTAGCAGTGTTGTTAAGGTTAGGTTTAGGTTAACAGTGTGGTTGGGTTTAAGGTTAGGTTTAGGTTAGCAGTGTTGTTAAGGTTAGGTTTAGGTTAACAGTGTGGTTGGGTTTAAGGTTAGGTTTAGGTTAGCAGTGGGGTACCACAGTAGGGTACCACAGTAAGGTACCACAGTAAGGCACCACAGTAGGGTACCACAGTAGGGTACCACAGTAAGGCACCACAGTAGGGTACCACAGTAGGGTACCACAGTAAGGCACCACAGTAGGGTACCACAGTAGGGTACCACAGTAGGGTACCACAGTAGGGTACCACAGTAAGGCACCACAGTAGGGTACCACAGTAGGGTACCACAGTAGGGTACCACAGTAGGGTACCACAGTAGGGCACCACAGTAGGGTACCACAGTAGGGTACCACAGTAAGGCACCACAGTAGGGTACCACAGTAGGGTACCACAGTAGGGTACCACAGTAAGGCACCACAGTAGGGTACCACAGTAAGGCACCACAGTAGGGTACCACAGTAGGGTACCACAGTAAGGCACCACAGTAGGGTACCACAGTAGGGTACCACAGTAAGGCACCACAGTAGGGTACCACAGTAGGGTACCACAGTAGGGTACCACAGTAGGGTACCACAGTAAGGCACCACAGTAGGGTACCACAGTAGGGTACCACAGTAGGGTACCACAGTAGGGTACCACAGTAAGGCACCACAGTAACCCCGGCTGCTTTAAAGGAGGGACTGCCTACTGCTGTGGTCCTGGTTGTTCAGGTCCTGAGAAGCTGACAAGGTTTGTTTTGCTGTAAGATGTGTGTTCTGTTATTTTATAGGCTACCAAGGGGTGGCCAATCATCCTCCTAGGAGAGTCTTAAAGGGGCAGTGTTGTATTTTCAGACAGGTTGAATTAGGAAAAGCAGCTAAAAGACAGAGGGCAGATTCTCTACAGTAAAACATACAGCATCATACGACGATGTTAACATGTAAAAGTGACTTGAGCTTTGGGACAAGTCACAAATCTGTCCTACTGCCTGAACAAGTCACAAATCTGTCCTACTGCCTGAACAAGTCACAAATCTGTCCTACTGCCTGAACAAGACACAAATCTGTCCTACTGCCTGAACAAGACACAAATCTGTCCTACTGTCTGAACAAGTGATCATCAGGCCCTGTAAATGTCTAGTGATTGTCAAGCCCTGTAAATAACTAGTGATTGTCAAGCCCTGTAAATGACTAGTGATCGTCAAGACTTGTAAATGACTAGTGATGGTCAAGCCCTGTAAATGACTAGTGATGGTCAAGCCCTGTAAATGACTAGTGATGGTCAAGCCCTGTAAATGACTAGTGATGGTCAAGCCCTGTAAATGACTAGTGATTGTCAAGCCATGTGAATGACTAGTGATTGTCAAGCCCTGTAAATGACTAGTCATCATCAAGCCTTGTAAATGACTAGTGATTATCAAGCCCTCTAAATGACTAGTGATTGTCAAGCCCTGTAAATAACTAGTGATGGTCAAGCCCTGTAAATGACTAGTGATTGTCAAGCCCTGTAAATGACTAGTGATGGTCAAGCCCTGTAAATAACTAGTGATGGTCAAGCCCTGTAAATGACTAGTGATTGTCAAGCCCTGTAAATGACTAGTGATTGTCAAGCCCTGTAGATGACTAGTGATGGTCAAGCCCTGTAAATGACTAGTGATGTTCAAGCCCTGTAAATGACTAGTGATGGTCAAGCCCTGTAAATGACTAGTGATGGTCAAGACCTGTAAATGACTAGTGATTGTCAAGCCCTGTAAATGACTAGTGATTGTCAAGCCCTGTAAATGACTAGTGATTGCCAAGCCCTGTAAATGACTAGTGATTGTCAAGCCCTGTAAATGACTAGTCATT